>NW_027150837.1:760000-929723 GCF_020186115.1 Histomonas meleagridis
GAATTTCACTTGTTTTTTCAAATTTGTCATGCTGAGATTGAACTTGTTTTTGAAGTTCTTCATATTGTTTGGTGATTTGAGAAAGATCACTTTTGTGCAAATTTGTCTGATCAATTTGTTGAATTAACATTTCTCCAAGGTGTGAAATGGCTTTATTTTTTTTTGCTGTATCTGTTGAATGAATTGCTTCAACCATATAATCACGAACTTGTTGAGTTGTTTCAAATATTAAATGAGAACTTTTTTGCCTTTTTTGTTGTCCAAAGTTGACAGTAATTGGTCTGGTTTTTCTTTGTGATAGTAAATTTGAATTATTACTTGGTTTAATTCTTGGTGTCCTTGCTGATAAAGGTTGTTTTTCTAGCTCCCTTTGACTTATAGTTACTAATTTACCATTGTTATCAATATACCTAAATTTATTTGAGGGAAATGGAGACAATTTTTGTTCCATTTAGAAAAACGTATTTCCACAACTGAACAAACATAGTCAATATAGTAAACGGTCATTATAATTGGAATTAAAATGGAAGAAAAAGATGTAGAAAAGAAAAAATTCAGATTTGATATAACAAAAAAAATATCACCAACAAGGCTCGATTGGATAAGGTCTTTAAAAATTCCAGATTTAAATTTAGAATCATCAAAAGAAAATTTCTCAATATTTCTTCTTATATTATGTAATTCTCTTTTCCCAGAATATGGTAAATATGTACCACATAGTATACCTGATGAAATTAAAACAACACAAAAAGAAATATATGAAAATTTTTATCGACTAAAATTTGTTTTTTCTTTACTTTATCACTATAATGTAATACAAGAATCCAATCAAAAAATAAAAAAAAGCTTAAATGTATTAGCTAAATTCGGATATGAAAATACAAATATTGACCCACTTCTTGCATTTTCAATATTTGACAAGCTACTCCAAGACATTTATGTTTATTTGAGTGTCGACCAAAACTTTTTACATTCTTTAACAACAAATCTTGAAGAAAGGTATCAAATGTGTGATGATCTTTCACATGAAATCGAAGATGTCGCAATCGAAAATCGATTTTATCAGCAGAAGCTGAAGAGAATCCGTGACCTTTTGGTAAACTCAAAAAGTGGTCTTGATCACAATGTGATAACAAAAATCATCGAAGATACCGAACGCACATTTTCTGTTAAGTTGTAAATAAACATTGTTACGAATTTAAAACACTATTTTGAATAAAAACTTGTAATATATTCTTAATACAAAAGTATACATTGAATGTTTATATTCCAAAAAATATAAGGAACAGAATATTAAATATTAAATTTTTTATATTTTTCTTTTAATAATTTCGAATTAGATCAACAAGGAAATTGAGTGAAAATTGAATTACTATTCCATTCATCTTTTAATTTAATACAGCATGAGGTTATACTAACTAAATTTGAGGTGAATAAATTTTTTATTGAAAACCTAAATTTAGGTTTTGTTTCATTAATGGATAAGAAGATTATTATTATGTTATTCATTATTAGATTTAAAAAATATTGTTAATGATTGCATAAGTAAATGATAATTCTCACTTGGAAAAATCAATCTTCCATAATCTCATGATATATCCCATAATTTAATCAAAATGATTTTAATTATATATGTTATTCAAACAAGAAATGAAATAAAAAATAAGACTTTATGAATGCTGTATTTACTTTATTGCATTACTGTTATTACTTCGAGCAATGAAATTACGTATAAGTAAAAATCCTTTGATTTATTTCGATATATCAAATCTATTTTTAATAAGAATAGAAAAATGATAAAATCTTCAAAATTCACTCATACAATCCAATCCACAGAAGTCCACATCAAAAAAGTTGTCTTCAAACGTATCAACAAACGATTCATCTTCAAATTTTGTTTTTTCATCTTTTTGATTTGTGTTTTCTGGTGTACTTTCTTGTGCTTTATATGAAATATTCATGGGATTTGGTGGCGATATCATTTGTATCTGTTTGGGATATGTTTGATAATAATTAACACTATAAAAAGGAAATTGATATGGAATATTCATAATATTATTAATTGTATAATAATTATTATATCTGCTTAAACAATTAAACCTGTTTCTGATGCTAATTGCTGTTCTTCCAGGGAAAAATTGTTCCATCATCTTCCATTTTGGACCAATTTGTTGATATTTGATCTTTAATAAGTTATCTTCTTCAAAAGTCCACTTCTCTTTTTTAACAGTATCTTTTAAATGATTTAGCCATCTTTCACGACATTGACGAATCGATCTGTTTGGCATTTCTGATGCAATAGACTCCCAATCATTTTCTCCATACTTTTGAATAAGATCTTTAAGTTTTTCATCCTCTCCTTGGCTGAAATGATATTTCTTGATATGGTATTTATTTGTAGATGTCATTTTGATAAAAATGAGATGAATTACTAAGAAAATATTTTGATAGAAATTCATAACATATTGAAATCCTCACAATAGAATAGCTGGACGACTTTTTGTATGCTATTCAACTTGGATTCACAGGCGTTTCTGGTGAAAACGAATAATTTTGGATCAGTTTTATCATCCTTATAAGATCATTAAATAATGAATTTCACTATAACTCAAAAATTTTTATTAAATATTATCAAATGGTAATTTTACCATTTTTTTTGTGTTCTTTTATAACGGGGAAAAACCTTTTTTATTCAATTTTGAGATAATACAAAAAGTCAACCAGCTATTCTTTTGTGAGGATTTCACTATGTTCTGAATTACTCTCAAAATATTGAAAGGGGAAGTTATGGATCACCTCATCAGATGAAAATGAATTGCAAAAATGAAAGACAAAGAGAACTTTTTACTTAAGAACATGAAATACTTAAACCATATGTAGAAAAATTTGGAAAATGTTGATGTAGAGTAATTGCCTCAAAAATGGAAAATAGATATGTTAGTTAATGTCGTGAAAGGTATCAAAATTTTACGAAAACAACTGGGAGCAAAAGAAGATGATATACTGAAGATAATAACTTATTGAAATATGTATATCAGAAGTATGAAAACAATTAGAATAATTTTTCGAACTTCTTCAAATATTCGCAATCGATTCAATTGTTTGGGTAGATGCGATGATCTATATGTTATATAAGCGATACTTGGCAATATTTATAATAATTTAAATCGAGCTCAATATAATTTAGTGTTTGCTGATAGTTTCGATAAAAACAATAATATAGAAATGTATTAATATGAATTATGCTTGAATTTTAAGAAGAAATAATATTTATTCAAAAATTATTTTAGATTAGATGTGTTATATATGTTATATACAAATATTCTCAAAATCATTATTATTAATTATATATTAAATTTTCCTGTTTCTACTTTTATCCGTTATATATTTATAGGTGATGTGTAATCACATATAAAGTTCTGCAGAATGCATTACATATTTCCATTCTTCAACACTCATTATTCACATGTTTTTTCTAGATATCTTCCAAAAGATGTTTACATATAAACTGTAATTCCCTGTTTTAGTATATCAACTTCTTGGAGGCTAAGCTTCATTTTCCCCTGTTTATACATTACCAGAGATTGATCCAGTCAATGAGAAATCAGTTGTGTACACAATCATTCAACATTGTTCAAGAAGCTTTAATATAAATAGACTTTTTCAACATCATCACGTCTTTTGACTTCAGCATATAATATTGAATCCAATGATTCACTTGGTTCAGTAATTTCCAAATTTGATAAAAAATTCACTTGCATCAAAAAGTTTGTAATCATATTAAATCATAACAAAATTCAATCTAACTTAAAATTATCTCTTAAGAATTAAATAGATGAATCATTTGACATCATAAAGTCAATAAAAATAACTTCAGTTTATGTTGATACAGTCTGCGGTGTTATAAAAAATTCACCAAAACAAATGAAATTGCTGAATTCTTCAGAGCATTATATCATTTGTTTATTTAGTCTTTTTTTTATATTTATCTGTGATATTATATATTTCTTCTTTTCTAAATCACTTCAACTTGATGAAAATTAATTTACTTTTAGTAAATCATATAAAGAAAAAATTTAAATTATATAAAGAAATAAATTTATTTTATTAAAGTTAACAATCATATAAAAATTCCAAACCAAAGTCCATATTTAAAAAGCCATCATCAAATTGCTCCGAAAACTCTGGTTGTTCTTCTATGCCATTATAATTTGTATAATTTTGTTTAAGAGCAGAGGAAACATCATCTCTTTGATTTTCCATAAAATTAAATGTATTCTGCGGGGAGGAAATCGGCGAGAGATTTACGGGAATTGGACTTTGGTTAATTTCTTTGTGTGCTTGATTATGTGTATAATTATTATTATTTTGGTTATATATTTCACTAAATCTTTTGAGGCAACTAAACCTGTTGCGGATGTTAATTGATGTTCGCCCAGGGAAAAATGGTTCCATTAATTTCCATTTTGGTCCAAGCTCAGAATATTTATATTTTAAGAGTTCATCTTCTTCATAAGTCCATTTTCTCTTTTGAACTGAAACACTTAAATGGTTTTGCCATCTTTCACGACATTGACGAACTGATCTATTCGGCATTTGAGATGATATCATTCCCCATTCAGATTCACCGTATTTTTGGACTAGCATTCGAAGTTTTTCGTCTTCTTCGAGTGTAAAGTGTACTCTTTTGATCTGTAACTTTGTTGAGTTGGCCATTTATTATGCAAAATGAGGTGAATTTTCAAACCGACACTATTTTTGTATGTGTTTCTGAACGCATTGAATTCCTCACAAATGATTAGCAGGGAAACTTTTTGTGCGCTATTCAAAAGTCGGATTCAATAGATGGGTAAAATTTACCCCAAAAAACAAAGATCTCGAAAAATCTAAAATTTCAACCTATATCAAGGAAAACATATCATTAATACCATCACTGACTATATTATATGAGCTGTCTCTATTTTCTTACATTGTCGCATCTAAAATGGATCATTTCTAGAAACAAAATCTCTGTAAAAAATAAAGTAAACAAAGTCCAGAATTTACGGTTATAAAAATTCATTTAAACTAACGTGTTAATGCATAGAATTATTGTTAATACATTCAAATTTCAAGGGATTGAATACTTATCGTAATTTCGTCACAACATTTGGATAATTCTGAGGGGAATGTTGGTCCAAGTACTCAAAAAGCTGCTCTGGCGTAAATAGGAAATCCAAGTAGATTTTACAAGAACTTTCTTCCAAAGTGTGTATGTTGGTTTCTTGTATGAAAAATAGTATAAATTTGGTGTGAGATCTTCAGACTTTAAAAATAATAATCAAGAAATTGAAACAGATTCATCAACATAAAAATCCGAACCAATGACAAAGTTACAATGTAATAAAACAGATAATAAGAGCAAACATGCAATGTCATCAAAGTTGGCGCATTCACCTGTATCTAAGCCAACTGTCACACCAATTTGGTTGAAGAAATCCAATGAATAAAGATAGAAACAGTTGTTTTAGATTTTTTGAAGAAATTTCCAAATATTTTCATTGACAATTGATCAATTGAATTGGAAACTATTTTGTTTCTAAAACAGATAATCTTCAGTTTAAATGAAGTAAATTTTACACCATCAGCGAATTCTATATTTAACATATTCGATGAAAATTATCCAATTTCTTTTAATTTAATTATAAACCAAATGATATACACACAGTTTGTACTGAAAAATAACAACCTAATATATATTTGAACTTTTTGAAAGAAATCAAAGCATTAGAAGAGAAAAATGGGAGCAAAATAAATATAATTGATGAATTTATAAATTACCTTTTGCCCAAACAAATACAAGAAGCAAATTATCTTCTTTATTATATGAACAAAAAAAAAACTTTTTGAACCAAATCTTGAAGAAAACAAATCGAATCCATAGTTTGCACATTACATATCAAAAAAAAGAAATTAAAGCATTAAAATTTAATAAATTTATGAAACAAATACTTAAAAATTATGATGAACTATCAAAGAATGATTTTGAGCTTCATAAACAATTAATTGAAGAAGGAGTTAATCCATAAAAAATTTCAAAAATAATTCGAAATGATGAAAACGAAAAACTACAAGAAATATCATCACAATCAAATTTTGATTTTAATCAACACATTAAACTATCTCCTTATGAAAGATGTTCTTTTGTTTGTTGGTATATAAAAGTTTCGTTAATTGATTATGCAGCATTTTTTGGATCAGTTAAATGTTTTAAATATTTACTTATGAATAATGCAAATGTAAATAACACAGGTAAATATGCAGTTGCAGGTGGAAATTTAGAAATTATTCATTTATGTGAGCAGAATCAATCATCATTTGAAGATGCATATGAAGCAGCAATAAAATTCCATCGAAATGATATCTTTAAATATCTTTATGAAAATAAATTCGAAAAAATCAAAAAATTAGAAAAACTAAGTGGAGTATGTATTTGTTATCATAATTATGAAAATTTTAATTTTCTACTTGAAGAAGGAATGAAAATAAACAACAAAATTATTAATAACGCAGCAAGATATGGCAACTTATATCTTGTTAAATATTTTCTTAAAGAAAATCAAATCCCTATAAATATTTTGGCTTTTTCTGCAAATTCAAATAATATTGAGCTTATTAAATATGTTTTAGAACATGAAGGAATTGATGTTAATGCTGAAGATATTTATTTATTTTATTTGATATTTATTTTAATAATTTAATATTTAGAAATAATATTTGGAAATTATTTAAATTATTTGAAACAGCACTTATAAGAGCATCTTGGAATGGTTATACAGAAATCGTTAAATTACTTCTTGAACAAAAAGGAATTGATGTAAATGCTAAAAATATTTATTTGTTTTATTTGATATTTATTTTCATAATTTTCGATTTCAAAATAATATTTGTAAATTATTTATATTATTTGATACAGCACTTGAAATGGCATCTCTAAATGAACATACAGAAATAGTTAATTTGCTTCTTGAGTAGAAAGGAAATTGAACATCTGGATAAACAATTTTTAAACATTGTTTGTAAATTTTTAAATCAACTTATAAGACAAAACTTTCATATCAGCTCAACTTATTGCATATGGTAAAACAGAAATTGTAAAATATGTAATGTCACTTCAAATACCGACACAACATATATTTTTTCAACAATTTTAGAAATTCCTGTTCATTAAGATTGAACATTATTCGTGAATATTTATTTTCCAAATAAATTGATTGAATCCTAACTAAATACAAATTTATCAATTCAATTGATTTTTTCTGATTTAAAGAAAAATGAGTTACTTTAATGTTCTTAACAGCAGATTTTATTATAACATTTCTGATTCATACTCATATTCAGATTGATTTTCAACTTCTTTTTTCTTCCTTTCTTTTGCAGCTCTTTTCCTTTCCCTAATTTTTCCCGCCGTCAAATCCTCCACAAACATTTTTCTAAGTATTTTCTTTTTCCTTTTTTCCTCCTTTAACGGTTTTTTCATTTCCACTTTTTCTGTTTCCTTTCTCAATTTTCTATCGATATCGATCACTTTCTTCACAATTTCCTTTTGAATAGCGTTTTCTGTCTCTTTTGCATAAAGTACTGAACTGAGTTCAGATGCAAGCCAAGGAAGAAACACTTGTTCCACTTCTTGCTCAACCTCATCCACAAAGTAACCGCGTTGCTCTAAAAGGTTAAACGCGTTTTGCATAACATCAGTTGCAAATTCTGATGAAAAGCCGCGTAATGAAAATTTTTTGTTCATTTCTTTGATTTCGCGTTGAACATTTTGACGTTGATCAATACGACGCTTTTGTTCATCGAGTTTTCGCTGTGATTTAGCTTCCAAACGTTGTAGCTCAGCTAAGATTGTGTTTCGTTCTACTTCAAACCTATCTCTGTGACTTGATATATTTTCGATTTCTGATTCTTCATGGACTTCTGCTAAAGCGCGAAGTAATGTGTTTTGTACAATAACTTTAACAATGGGACGGACCTCAGCATCAAAATTAAAGACATATTTTTCTTCAACTTGTGTTCCTACATCAACTCCTGGTTCGGATTCAATAAATTGTGGAGTTGGTGGCCGTTCAATATATGTTTCTTGAGCAGTAGCAAGATCATCTTCAATTGGACGATCGCTAATTTCAACTAATTCAGGAAGAATTTCTGATGAAAGAGATTCATTATCATCTGTGATTTCGTGTGTTTCCTTTGGCCGAGGAATAGGTTTTGGTTTATAACGAATTGGCTTTACAGCAGAAGTAGGTGGTTTATGATGAGAATAAACTGAACCTCTGGCAACTCTTGGATCTACTGATATGTGAACAGCTGTTCTTTCTTCTTCATTTTCTTCTTTATATTTATTCTGTGAAAATACTGGACGAGCACTTGCACGAAAAGCGTAAGTGTTCGTCATTGGATATAACGGATTTTATTTCAATACTTTACTCGGAAGACGTTTTTTTTTCACATCAAACTTTGATGTTTTAATTAAAAAATGCATAAGTTTACAAAAGAAAGTTTATTAGCTCTGAGTAATGAGACCTTTAAGCCGAATAGAGAAAATATTCAAGCTAAAAGAATGGTTATTATGGAAAGAGCTCAAATACGTGAAGATAATCAAACAACATTAACTTGGAATATTGAACAATCTTATGATATTATTGATCAAATATTTGATATATTACAACAAATTAAACATAGTAAAATTAAATATTCATTAATTAAAAATTTATTTCCATTACTTGATTCGATCACAGATTTTTTCGAAATTAGGTCAAATGGATTCATTAAAACTATTACATCCATTAATTATAATGAAGATGATCCACAAACCCTTTTAGAGTTTTCTAAAATATATTATCTTTTATCAAAAGAAAAAGAAAATATTCATCAATTCGATCCAAATTATATTATGATGTTACACAAAATGTTAGAAATCACTGATTATCAAACGAATGAATATGGAATCAAATTTCTTCTTCAATTAATTCATTATAAAATTGTTCCATTTCAAGAATTATCAACAAATGAGTTACAAAACATTGAACAATATTCGGATCAATTTTCTGATTGGAACACATTTATAATAATTTTAAAAGAATTTCCATCAAATATTCCAATGATATCAAGAAATAGTTTAATCGAAATCATTAAGAACGAAAACGATTTTACTTTTATACTTGACTCGATACATATTAACAATCATTTAGCATTTGACGAAGAATTATTACATTTAATAATAAGTTCAATTTCATTTGATCTTAACAGAGAACAAAAGAATTTACTTTTTGCTACAATTTGTAATGTCATAAAAATTAATTCCAATTTCATAAATGAGATTACTCAAAACTATGAATTTATGAATTGTATCAAAATGGAATTAAATGGAAATTCTTCAAATTACGTATCAATGATTTGGGCATTTATATTCATTAATGACAACAATAACTCATTAGTCGACAAGAAAATCATTATCGAAAATCTTCAAAATTGGCTTCCGAAAGTTAAAAACAACAGAGAACTAAAGAATTGCATAAGCAAATTAATTCACAAGCTAAACAACAAATTATAATACACAAATTTTATTTAACATCTGCCCTAAAAACACAATTTTACGTGGAAATCAACAAAATCACCGTGGAACAATAGGTTTAGTTCGTGAGGCTCATAACCTCAAGGTTGGAAGTTCGAGTCTTCCCGGTGGTCTTTTTTTGATTTTACCGAAATTTACTGTTTTTTTGGTTTTACCGAAATTTACTGTTTTTTTGCATACATACCATTGATATCAAAAAAGATATTTCGCATTCACAAAAAACATTAGAAACGAAATTGACAAAGAAAAAGGTCACTTTTGCATAAAGTATAGTTCCCACTCATCGTTGTATGCAATTAATTTCATTTCGCTGACGTTTGCACATAATTTGTTGTTTTTCATTTCCAATAAGAAATTTATTTGTAATTTCTTCATTATGTCAACGCAGTCGCCATTTGATTCTACTTTGTTTAGAATCGTCATTGCAGTTCTTACGTTTGCATTTCTTTTCCATGCACTTGTAAAGTTACTTAATATGATCTGTCTGCCAGCAAACAACGAAATTGGCGAAAGCACTTTTTGTTTAGCTAAGAAAACAGACTTTTGATGTGAAACCTTTTGAATTACGTCTGCAATTTCAATGTCACTTTTCCTGACTAATGTAATTGAATTGTTAAAAGTATTTAACATAACTAATGAACCACCGAATACATAAGTTATGTATATAAACAATGCAAAACATCGTAAGGCGCCAACAAGTGTTTTGTCATTAGATTTATAAGTGATGAATCTTCCAATGATTATAGTAAATATTAACAAAAGTTGTGGTAAGAAAACAGAAGAAATCGCAACGATGTTGTTGAAGTGGTCATTTCCATTTCTGATGAAGCACAAAAACAAAAAAGACGCAATGTTTGGTACGAAAAGCTTCAGCAGTGACTTGAACTTGTTTAACATTAATAGTATCACCAAAACAACAAATGGAATTCCAAAGAATATAACACATACAATGAATTGCGAACAATAGACACCGTTCATTTGCAGCTCTTTCCATAACGGATTTACACTTAAGTTGTTATCACTGATAAAGAATTTAAGTAAAATCATTGGAATGAACTTGATGTACAATTTCAATGACTTACTGTAACACGATGAAATCAAATATAAACATAAAGAACACATAAAATTCGGAGTAATAATACTTAAGAAAACAGTTAAATGTAGGTCACTTTTGCTTACATCCTTATTCTGAAGAAATGATAACGTGATAATACAAAACGGTATTGCAAATGAAGAAGTCTTAGAAAACGTTAAAAGATGTGCTGTCGTTTGATACCATTTGAATGAATCGAAGACATTCGTTACGTCACAATTACAAAGTTCTGAAAAAAATTGAATTCCGCCGTTAAATACAAAACAAATAACAAATAGAAAACGGTTTTGTGGCTTAGTGAATTGTGAAGAATAAAAAAACAAAAAAGAAGAAGTTGAAAGTAAATTCATAATGCATACAAAAAGTGACGATACGTTATAGGGACACCCCAAAACGGAGCACCCCGAAATGAAAAGTAATGGAAATGCTTCATCGGGATAAAATGAGCCAATACAATTTGGATCTTGAAAATGTAAGAAGTTATCCCTTAAAGAGTTGGCTCCGTGAAGGATTGATGAAACAAAAGATTGTTCGGATTCATAAATTGATATAAAAAATCCGGGAATTCGATATGGAAGATTCTGATACACATTGATTAGATATGGCAAGCAAAGAAGTAATGGAGTTATAAGAGAGAGATAAAACAAATAGGACTTTTCGAATTGAAGAACTTGCGTTATTTTGACTTTGTAAGAAATTTTAAATAGGATAATAACCGAAGTAATAACTTCGAATGCCGAAACGAGTAGCAAATGTGTGACTGTAATTCTGTGAAAGTATGTTGTGATAAAGAGAATAACACCTGAAATCTGTGGCCCGCATATCCACGCGAGAAAAAAGCGGTTGAAAAACTGTATCTGATCCGGCTTTAGGGCGGTGACCGCTGCGAATCCTATCGCAATCGATGAGAGAACAAAGAGAACGCACAAAAGCATTTCGGCGCACTGACCATATAAATACTGAAACAAAACGATGTAACGCACTTAAAAGGTGGTAATAAACGTTATTTACATAAACGGTTTTTGGGGCGGTCCAAAAGTTATCGTTCACGAACTCTTTTACAGTTTCGTTCGCAATTTATCATTTTTGAATTCAGCGCTGCTCATTCTTTTGCATTACCAAATTTAAGCTGTCTAATTAGACTTGATGACATTATTTCCCGAATGTTCGAAGTGTAAGTAATCAAAGATTGTTAACATTTTACTTATACATTTATACACTTCATTTATCTGTACTTTTCCTTCAGCTTCTTAGTCTGTTTCTTCTGGTATTCCTTGAAATCGATTACAGCCGATTTTCGCGCTTGTTCAACATCATATTTATATGCCTCCATTTCGCCTGGATCAATGTCCTTCTTTTGTAACTTCTTCTTTAAGAACTTCTCCAGCATCGCAAAATGTGGTAAATCGTTTATCGTGATCATTGTTATTGCAAATCCACATCTCGCAGCTCTACCAGCTCTACCCACTCTGTGCACGTACTCCTCGTCTTTGTCTGGTAGTTCATAATTTATTACTGTGTCAACTTGTGGAATATCCAAACCACGAGATGCAACATTTGTTGCCACTAGTACAGAATATTTCCCTTGTTTAAATTGTTGTAATGCCGCTTGCCTTTGTTTTTGTTGTAATTTCCCATGATATAACGCTGTACTAATATGTAATATGTTTAACATTTTCCATAATATATGCGCTGTTTTACAAGAGCCCGTGAAAACAATACACGGCTTCTTTTGAAGGTCTTTAATCAGTAGATATAACACAACCTCCTTCTGATTGTTCGGACAGACCGCAACGTACTCCTCTAAAGTCGAAGCCGTTTCATTGCGGAGGTTTAATTCAAAATTGACTGGATTAGTTAACGTGCTCTTCACTAAGTTTTCAATCTCTTCGGGCATCGTAGCGGAGAAGAGAAGAGACTGGTGATTGGGCCCAATGCGTTTAAGGATCTTTGCAACTTCATCTAGAAATGATGGACTAAGCATCTGATCTGCTTCATCAAATACAAGGATTTTGATCGTCTTGAAATTGATGTTTGGCTTTTCACGCATGATTTGATTAAGTCGACCTGTGGTGGCTACAATAATATGCGGCTGACGCTCAAGAATTTGTATTTGGGTTTTTTCTTCAACACCTCCAGTGATGGAACATACTTTAGCATTGAGTGGTTTCCCAAGACTACGAAAAACATCAGCAACTTGTAAAACAAGTTCTCGTGTAGGTTCAAGAATTAATGCAAACATGGGTGACTGATTTTCAAGAAGTTGATGATAGATAGGAAGTGCAAAAGCACCTGTTTTACCGGAACCTGTTTGGGCCATACCACAAACATCTTTTCCGCTTAATATTGAAGGTATTGTTTTCGCTTGAATTGCTGTTGGAATAGTCCACCCTTCAGCTTTGGCAGCGTCGATCATTTCTTGGCATAAACCAAGGTCATAAAATGTGATTGAATCGTCTGCTTCCATTTTCGATTTAGCATGTCACTTTTTTCTAAGGTCGAACGTTTTAAACGGTCGATACGGGGCACCCCGAACCTCAGTAAACAAAAATTCTTTCATGTTGTTTTACTTCAGTTGCTTTAACATTTCTTTTTGTGCACAATAAAATTGCTCTGTTTCTGTTTCTAAAAAAAATGATTCATCCAATGTATCAAATTTGAAAAAAATTATTCATTGACAAATTTACTATTTTGAAAATTGTATTATACCTTGATATCCCTAACTATTAGGAAATCAGTGTTTCCTGGGGATGCAATTGTGTTTTGTTTTTACGTTTATCATGACTATTGAAATTCTGTACAATTCAGAATATTTTGAATATTGATATTGTCGTTTTTGTCGTTTCCTATCAAAAATATGTTGTAAACTTTTCAAATGATTTTATATCTGGTATCAAAAAGTTTGCGAGAATCCGTTTTACGATGATTGAAAAATGCTTACGGTTTATGTTTGAAAAGTTTACAGATGTTCTGCACTGGCAAAAATCCCTTCACATTAAATTTGTATGATACTTTTTTTATATACGACTTTATCTTATGTTAAAAAATATCAAACGTCAGGAATCTCTGGTATATTCGATTTAACCTGGATGTTTCTTAACAATAGTCATCTCAAAGCGTCACAATTTGACTCAATGTTACTGAACTCAAATGTTTCAACAATACTTTCTTCATATAGTAATGATGAAAAACTTCTTATGTACAATAATGAATGGGAAACTTCAGACATATTAAAAGGAGCCATTATTGGTCCTGGTATATCGATTACTGGTTTTAATTATCAAATTGATCCATCAAATGGAATATTTTATCAAGATTTTATTCAAGGACAAATACAAATAATTACATCCTATTATAACCTTATGCTTTATTCTCCAATTCAATTAATTACAGATACAAGTAAACAAAATGGAACCATTACATCCAAAGAATTGGATTTTATTTATGTAAAATCAGATAACATTGAAACTAATTATGAAACAATAACATTAACACTTTCCCACAAAATGTCACTTTTATCATTAACAATTTACCTAGCGAATTTTACTGAGAATTTACTTTCTGAATGTTCTTTATATCTTAGTGGCATAAAGCATAATGGCACATATTATGATGATGGTAGTGCAGTCATTAATTCTGATTCAGTTCCAATTGACAATTGGGAAATTACAAATATTTGTAGTGTAAATATTAATTCCAAATCAATTGAATGTGAAATTAATTTATTTCCACAAACACTTGAAAAAGGAATTGAATTCACATTAATTCGAAATGAAGAACAATTAAATGAAACACTACAAATAGATACATTAGAATCAGGTTATACATATTCCTGTGACCTTCATTTTGAGCCAAGTACGCAAACATTTACAGCTTCTGTAAGAGATAATGAGCAATATACGCAATCTGTTGTTATAACATATTCTATAGCTATTGAAGAAACGTATACTTTAAGTAATATAATATATTCAAATACATATTTGTTATCATATTTTGATTCATCTTATATTAATACATATACGAATTATATTTTTTATCAATATACAGTTATCAGATATACGACATATTATTCGTTTTATTCCAATTTTTTTTATCTTGTAACAGTGGATTTTCCTTTGCAAAATGATAATACTAAAACTATTATTACGATTGTAGTTCCATGCGTAATTGTCGTTTTAGTAATAATTACGTTGGTCATTATATTTGTTATTCGTCATCAAAGAAATATAAAAAGTTATTCCGATTATTCAAAGACTGAAAGTTTCGATAAAAAGGATAATGTAGAAGTACAACATTCATATTTATCTATGAATACTGTGGATATTGAAGATGACCCATTTGCAAATGACTTTAAAGAAACAAATAATGCCTTTTAAAACGAAACAAAATCATTCAAGTTATTTGATTTTGTTCGGACGGATTTTTGCTGATATTTCACAAATCCTGAGACATCTGTATCGTGTGTAAAAGATTTCCAAGAATATCAGTACTTATAAATAAATGTTTAAATAAAAAATATTTTTTACTTTTAGTTAAATAAATTGTTTTTTCATATGAATTTTCACCTAAAAATTCATTGTTTTATCGAAAAATATAAAAATATAAATAGTTAAAAAACTTTTTAATTCATGATAAAATAAAACAATAGAAATAATAAATGTATCAAAAGCTTTGTTCGTTGTATATGATGAAATATTACTTTGATAAATTAAATATGATTATCTAAATTTATTGAAAAGCAAATTTACAAAAATTTGTACTATTCTTGTTTTATACATGTTACACTATAGACGTGTCAAGAGAATTACAAATCAGAATTTTGGAAAAATAAAAATTGAATAAACCCAATAATTCATTAGTTTGATTGGGTTGAATCTTACAATAGTTGTTGCAACAGTAGATTTACTTAAGATAATTTACTTTGTTTTATTTTTTGTATTTTTTGCTTCATATCCGTCAGAACAATATATCATAGTGTTTTAGTTAATTCGCCAAAAATTTCAAAATATTATGTTCAAGTGTTCACAGTGGCTTAAAGAGAATAGCGAATTGAAACATTTATTGGTTTTCACAAATTAAATCTATTTTATGTTTACTAACACTAAAAAGGCATTGCGTATAGTTGAAACATTGTTGACGATACCGATGCAACGTACAAATCAAATGACCGAACAATACCAATATCAAGTATTGGCGATGGATGTGCAAAGCTAACGAAGCTATTTTCGAGGTTTTGTGCCAAATTTGTTCCCAAATTCTTCGAATTATAGATTTCAAACGTGTGATCTTCCTCATTAGGAATTGCCAAAAATTGCGAATTTTGGTCATCGTATACAGTTGGCCTTGCTCTAGAGATGCTTTTCTTTATAGGAAATATTCTTTTATACGTTAATTTTTTGTTATCTGTCAATTTTCCAAATCGGCAATGAAACATATTTTCGGCGTTTCTCCCAATCTGGACGAAATGGTTCGACTTACAACATGAAGTAGCCTGTGACCCTTCGTAAATTTCGGGTAAATAATTCATCATACGAATATCAAATAATTTCGTACAGATTGGAGAAGAAACGAGAAGAAGATCAGACAAGGCGCATACAGAGAATACAGGGGGGCCTTTGGCGAGAACTGACTCGGAAATAATCTGACCTCGACCATCGACCAGAAAAAATTGGCCTTGTGTCCCTCCAACTGCTAGAGAATTAGAGTTTATCCATGCACATGACCATAGTGGAGCAGGGAGACTTGCTTGGAAGATTTTTTGTTCGCTTCTGATTGCAGTCATAATCAAATTTTTATCAGCTGAAACACTAGAAATCGTCTGTGGATCGTATGGCGAAACCTCAATGGCTTGGACTTGAGAATTATGAAGTGGGATATATGAAAATTTTGATAAATTAGACAATTCGAAATAAATTATCCCATGACTTTCTTTGTTACGAGCTGTTAGGAATAAATGTTTGGAAGTAACAGATAAGCGAAACCCGTTGTCGATTTTCTTTTCAAGAATTAATGATGGATGCATGACATTTTTGTATTTCTTTTCGACTTTGACTTTAGTTGAATTTTTATGTTCTGTCATTTGAAACATATACCTGCCTCTTGATCTGTGAATGTCTGTTTCTAATTGTCCGACTCGTTCTTTAAGTTTTTTGATTGTTTTTAAAGAATCACTGTGTTTTTGTTCTGCTAAATCAGATTGTTCATTATCAAGTGGAACGGACAAATCCCAATGTATTTTACGTATGTCTTCTATTGTTGCTCTGTTACGACATATTGGACAAAAATTTCCAATTTTGATGAAAGAATCTCGAAGACATGATTCACCGTGGATGTGACCACAAGGCAATGATACCATACAATGGGACCCATCTGTTGATAAGCTATCTAAACAAATAGGACAATCCGGCAGCGAGGCTTGTGATTCCATATTCCAGCATTTAACGGTCAACAAAGGATGGGGTTTAGCATCCAAATAAACGGTTTCTATAATTATGTATCGTCTGTGAAGAAAACAACAGTGTTGGTGATTAGGATTGACTACGTTTGCTTGATTATAAGTTCGCAACAAAACATTTTCATTCAACAGTTTGACATGATATACATAAAACTCCTTTTCATTGATCATGAAATGCATTTATTTTGCTTCTTTTGTTTTTCTTCCTTTTCCTCCCGTGTACATTATCGGCAAAAGTGCGTGTACACACAAAATCCGATCGATTTAGAATGTGATTTTAATTCAATATGAATTGATCGATTCGTTCAAATATTCAATAATTTACAATAAATCTTTTGATCGGGATCCCGAATGATCACATTAATTGTAAACGGTATTCATTCAATAATGTGGGTAGAATAGATTATCATATCACCATATTATTGTTATGAAAATATTATTTGAAGATTGTTGAGTTGGAACTTTTCATGAAAAAAAAAAAATTATTAGCCGTTCAAAAAGCTTTATCGCTGTGTATCGTATGCCATTTTTTTTTTTTTTTGTACTGACAATTGTATTTTCTCACAAATATTTCGGACAGAGTTTTGAAACATTGTTTTATTGATGGAACTTTCGAAATCATTAGAATCAATTGTCTTTAATCTTAACGAAAAAAATTTCGAAACATCAGTTCAAGCAACAATTAATTTGTTTGTAGATAGTCTGCCATATACATTTAACTATCTTGTTTCTAGACTTATTTATTCAGCTTTTGTTTCTCATTCAAATAATGAAAAAATATATATTAAATATTTATTAACTTTAAAAGAAAAAGAAGATGAAAAAATTAAAAACAAAAGTGGAACTGAAGCCAATCTTGTTCAAATCTTTTATGAATATTTACTGAGAATAGAAAAGCAAGAATCACATTTCCTTCTTGAAAAGATGATCGAAGAAGAAATACTTGAACCATCTTCAGTAAAGAACATGAACACATTTTATTTTTCTCAATATAAAACAAAAGAAGAAATAAATGAATTAAAGAACAAATATCCAAAACCGCAATTCTTTGAAGAATTTATTTCAGCACTTGATGAATTATCAAAATATGATTGGAAACTTCATATGCAATATGTAAACGAAGGAGTTAATCCATTAGAAATTGCGAAAGTACTTCGAAATGATGATTTAGAAAAGCTTCAAGAAATATCATCACATAATGAATTTGACTTTAATCAAATAATTAAACCATCACTTTATGAAAGATGTTCATTTGTTAATACTAAAAATGTTTCAATAATTGATTATTGCGCATTTTTTGGTTCGATTAAATGTTTTAAATATTTGTTATTAAATAATTCGAATATTAAAAATACATCTAAATATGCAATTGCAGGTGGAAACTTAGAAATTATTCATTTATGTGAACAAAATAATTCATCATTTGAAAACGCATATGAAACAGCAATAGAATTTCATCGAAATGAAATTTTTCATTATCTTTATGAAAATAAAATTGGAAAATTTTCATCTTCAAACTCTTCTTTTACAAAATCGAATTCCAATATCGAAAATCAAGATAATTGTAATTTAAGTGAAGAAAATTTAATATATCTTGGGAAAAAATGTATAGAATTTAATAATTATGAAATCTTCATGTTTTTAGCAAAAGAAGGAATGAAAATGAATAATGAAATTATAGAAGAAATAGCATCAAAAGGAAATACATTCATAATAGAAAGTGATATAGAAAGTCAACAAATTCCAAAAACAATTTTACCATATTCAGTTAAATCAGGAAATATAGAAATAGTAAAATTACTTTTAGATAAAGAAGGAATCGATGTTAATGCAAAAACTATTCATTTGAATATTTTAATATATGTTTTAATAATTTTATATATGTTTTAATAATTTTTAATATGTTTTAATTGTTTGAAACAGCACTTCATATAGCAGTTAGAAATAATAATATAGAAATAGTAAAATTACTTTTAGATAAAGAAGGAATTGATGTTAATGCAAAAAATATTCATTTGAATAATTTGGAATATGTTTTAATAATTTTATATATGTTTTAATAATTTTATATATGTTTTAATAATTTGTAATATGTTTTAATAATTTGGAATATGTTTTAATAATTTGGAATATGTTTTAATAATTTAAAACAGCACTTCATATAGCAGTTGAAAATAATAATATAGAAATAGTAAAATTACTTTTAGATAAAGGAATTGATGTTAATGCAAAAACTATTCATTTGAATAATTTGTAATATGTTTTAATAATTTGTAATATGTTTTAATAATTTGGAATATGTTTTAATAATTTTATATATGTTTTAATAATTTGGAATATGTTTTAATAATTTTATATATGTTTTAATAATTTAAAACAGCACTTCATATAGCAGTTGAAAATAATAATATCGAAATAGTAAAATTACTTTTAGATAAAGGAATTGATGTTAATGCAAAATATATTCATTTGAATAATTTAAAATATGTTTTAATAATTTAAAATATGTTTTAATAATTTTTTATATGTTTTAATAATTTGGAATATGTTTTAATAATTTGAAACAGCACTTCATATAGCAGTTAGAAATAATAATATAGAAATAGTAAAATTACTTTTAGATAAAGGAATTGATATTAATGCAAAAACTATTCATTTGAATAATTTTATATATGTTTTAATAATTTGGAATATGTTTTAATAATTTTATATATGTTTTAATAATTTAAAATATGTTTTAATGATTTAGGGTGTGTTTTAATAATTTGAAACAGCACTTCATATAGCAGTTAGAAATAATAATATAGAAATAGTAAAATTACTTTTAGATAAAGAAGGAATTGATGTTAATGCAAAAAATATTCATTTGAATAATTTTGGATATGTTTTAATAATTTAAAATATGTTTTAATAATTTGAAATATGTTTTAATAATTTTATATATGTTTTAATAATTTGGAATATGTTTTAATAATTTGAAACAGCACTTCATATATCAGTTGAAAATGATAATATAGAAATAGTAAAATTACTTTTAGATAAAGGAATTGATGTGAATGCAAAATATATTCATTTGAATAATTTAAAATATGTTTTAATAATTTGAAATATGTTTTAATAATTTAAAATATGTTTTAATGATTTAGGGTGTGTTTTAATAATTTGAAACAGCACTTCATATAGCAGTTGAAAATAATAATATAGAAATAGTAAAATTACTTTTAGATAAAGAGGGAATTGATGTTAATGCAAAAACTATTTATTTGAATAATTTAAAATATGTTTTAATAATTTGTAATATGTTTTAATAATTTGGAATATGTTTTAATAATTCGAAACAGCTATTGAATTAGCTAATCGGTTGGGTTTCAGAGAAATAAAACAATTATTTAGTGAAAAAGGTGCCATTTAATTTAGACTATGGTAAGTGTTCTGCTAATTTATTAATAAATCGAGAGAAAACATAATGTTTAATCTGAAGTTCTGATTCAGAACTGGTGACTAGTACGTTTATCTTCCTAAGATTTCAACAAAAACAACTCTTAATTGAAAGATGATGTTACACCAAAATAGGTATATAAGCTAATACTATAGACTGCCGTTACAAAAACATGTAGACCAACAACAAAGTTTTAGATAAATCATAAATTTTTATATATTTTGTTAGCAAATTGAAATTTTATCATATATTCAGTCCCAATAATATGAATTAATTAAAATATTTAAAAAAAAAATCGAGAAAAAAGATTTCTTCATGTTAACGTTCTCCTTAGTGAAGTGAGTGAAAATAGGAATATTGCGAAAACTACAAAATTAAATCATAAAAAATTTATTAAATGTATATTACTAAATATGTTCTCTATGAATAGTTCTCTATAAAAAATAATTATGTTGATATCACTAGAGATGTTTAATATTTTTATAATTATAAAATTATTGAAAGATTCAAAAATATTTGATATTTTTCCAAAAAATTTCGAACTCTTTTCAATTCATCTGTAAATGGTACCACAGAAATTGTTAAATTTCTTCTTGAACAAAAAGGAATTAAGATATTTATTTGTTTTATTTTGAAAATTATTTAAATTATTGAAAACAATATTTATGATAGCATCCTCAAAGACGGATATAACACAAAAACACTGCTGATTTATTACAACCAGTTTAAGGTTTGGTGTCAATAATCGTGTTGAACGTTAATATTTATACTTTTATAAACGGTCTTCTAAATGAAGAGCAACCATCCACCAAAAAGTGGATCTGAAAAAGACTCATTATATTGTCCTTTCTTCCAAAAAATTGGATCATGCATGCACGGGGAAACTTGTTCCCGAATGCATATTCGTCCACAAGCTTCAAAAACCCTTCTTTTATGTAATCTTTATCCAAATCCTATACGTTTTATATCATTACTCCCTAAAGGGGTTCTTGAAATCAGCAATTCAACGCTCGACAGAAATTTTGACGAATTTTACATTGATATTTATGAAGAGCTTCGCACGTTTGGTCCTATTGAAGATCTTCTTGTTGCATCTAATCTTTGTGATCATCTTGTTGGAAATGTTCTTGTCCGTTATGAAAATCTTGAAGATGCTGTATCAGCATTTTCAAATCTTCGTTGTCGTTACTATGCAGGCCGTCCAATTGATGCACAATACTCACCTGTTGATGTTTTTTCTGGTGCCATTTGTCGTCAATTTCATCTTGGAAAATGTCAGCATGGTGAGAATTGCAATTTCATACATCCAAAATATCCGTCTAGCGAAGTCCTTGAGCATTGTATTCTTACCAAAGATTCCAACAGTATTGAAAGCTCACGACAACGTAACTCTTATAGTAGTGATGATGATGAAAATTATCATCAACGACAAAGAGAAAAAAGCGACAGAAGTAGAACACCACATAGAGAATATGACAGAAGCTCGTCAAGAGAATACGAAAGATCTTCTTCAAGAAGAGATTATGAGAGAAAACATGAAAGATCTTTTAATGATCATGATAAAAGATCATCAAGAGACCGTGAAAGATCGAAGTCTAGAGACTACGAGAGATCTTCTGGAAGAGATTATGAGAGAGATTACGAAAAATCTTCTTCTAGAAATAGAAGAAGATCTCCAAGTCCAAGAGATTATGATAGGCCAAGTAGGCAAAGGGGTTATGAGCGAGAATCACGAGAATATGAGCGACAAAGAAGGTATTAAGTTTGTTTTTAAATTGTTTTTATTGCAAATCAATTTTTACTCAAAGTTTGGTTTGACAGCTTTATTGAAAAGTGACGTCATATTGAAAAAGTTTGTTCGTTTTTTGTCACATAAAATAAATTGGGATATCGACCACCAATTCTTGATATTTTTCAATTTCCGATTACGAGTGTAATAATTGTTTTAAATTGCATTATTTGTTATTTACTTAACAAACGTAATGTTCCTGTTGAAAATGTTGCATCAAATCCGGATAAAATTCTCAACCAAAAAGAGTTTTGGAGAATTATTACATCAACTTTCTCACATTATGACTTATTCCATATCGTTCTTAATTCTGCATCTGCATGGAATTGTAGATGGTTAGAATATGAAGGTCGTATTGATTATATTATTTATATCATAATATTACTTGTTTGCTCTCCACTTCTTGAGTCCATAGTTCTGCTTAAATTTTTCCCCAATCAAGCAACAAATTGGGCAGTGGGATATTCAGGTGTTTTATGTGGCTTACAGGCTGTTATGACATTACATTATTCAAATGCAACGATATTTGGACTTAAAATTCCATGGTCAATTATGCCATTTATTAATATCATTTTAATACAGATTTTGGTACCAAATGCTTCTTTCTTTGGCCATCTATCTGGTACACTAGTTGGCTTTGCTATTCGTTGGCATATGTTTGATTGGGTCACACACCAACTTTTTTGGAATGCATTTCCTTGGATTTCATTGATAATGTTTGCATCGTACGTAAAGTCGCACAGTGATCGAATTACTTGGTTTTCATATACTACACAAGCACCTGCGCCAGAAACAACAATTGTAAATGGTGTTTTAACACGTGTTTAATTAATAAAATATGTACAAAAATAAAATTTTATTTTAAATCATTTCATAGTTATTTACTAATCTAATCTTTTTTGATTTATTTTATTGTGATGTTAGTTAATACTTGATACTGCTGTTAGATAATAATAGAAATTAAAGAAGTAAAATTAATTTTGATCACTTACATCTCATTCTATATTTTGCTGTGAAAGTGAATCAGAACAAAATGAATTGGAAACTATGAATACAGGAATCAATAAAGCAAATATTTCAGAAGATCCTTTTGTAACTGATATCGAGTAAAATATTTTAATTGAACATATGTGATTCAAAATTATTATTTATTATTTAATAATTATTAAAAAGAAAAAAATTTTGCTACGACAATTGCTACTAAAAATGTCAACATGCATAAATCATTCTTTGTAATATAAAACATTCAATCAGAGTTTTGTTTTGTATAAAGGTGTTACTATTAAAATAATCATTTCTTTTAAGTTAAAATGGAATATGAAAGAAAATCATTTTAAAACGATACAATCATTTGTGCCATTTTTGAACGTTTTTCATTCAATTAGACGGTTTACTCAAGAACAAAAAAATAAAACCAAACAAACAATTTTATATAAAAAATGTTCCACTCAAAAAGATGTTGAAAGCGGTGGCGGACTTCTTGTTGTTATTATTTCCGGCTTTCTTGGTTTGAAGAAAAATGGGTCAAAAGATATTGTCTCCACGTTAATCGGCTGATTACAAATCGGACACCTCCATTCAGAGTCATTCGGTCCTTGCATTATGAGAAACTCGGGAATGTCAAAGCATTGCGAATGTTTGCAATGAAGACCTCTACCAGGACATGTAATTGGAACAAAACTAAATGGACAAACGTAAGAGATTGGATTTGGGTCATCAACCGGAGGAGAAAAAGCTCTGTTAGTAATAATGTTTTGGATAATTTCATTTATATCATAAATCGTACCATTGATTACAATAGATGGATAAACTTGATGGCTTAACTTTGCAGTAAATTCTGCTAGAGTAAAGACATATGGCTGAGGAGGAGGTTGAACTGGTTGTTCTACAAATTTTGGAGATGACATCGTTGTCTGTAATAATCCTTGATCTGAAAGAGGTAAGCTCGATCCTGCTAATAAAGGTGAGTTTGAAAAACATCGATTTTGTACTGGAATAAATGAACATGCAATCATATTATTAAGTTGTGGAGTTGAAACATGACTAAGAACATCACCAGAAGGGTTACATATTCTAGAAGCTCTGGAGATGTAATTTCTTCTCTGTGCTCCTAAAAAAGTGTTTCTCTCCATTAGAGTGAGCTTTTTGGCTTTCCGATAGATGCAAAAGTGACAATTTGGTCAATTGAAAAAGCTTTAGGAAGTTTAAACGTCTCCCTAATGAGTTTGAAGGAATCCAAAACCTGATTAAAGAACATTTTTTCTTCTTTCGTCAATTTATATTGGCTAAATTCATTTGGTTCTTTCATTTGCTTGATTTTAGAAAGTGTGTCGATTTTTGATTTTTTATCAATTCTTAGATTTCTGCAATATGATTTTAGATCATCGAGTTGATTTTGAAGTCTTAATGTGTTAACTTCCTCTTGGCTAATATTTGATTGAATTGATTGGATAACTTTCGTTTGTTCTAATGTTTTTTCCTTTAAGTTTTTAATGTTATTTAATAACTGTTCATTTTGCTTTTTTTGTTGGTGAAAATAATTAAATTGATTTATTTCTTCTGCTTCAGTTTCTTGTATTGATTGTGAAGATTCCTCTAATGATTTAATTTTATTCATTAAATATTGAATTTCGTTTATAATTTGTTTCTGCTCTTGTAAAAATGTGTTAAGTTTATGTTTAAGTTCACCAACTTCAACACGTATTGGATGAGGTAAATCAATTGTGCTTGATTTAGATTCTATAAGCGGATTTGTAAGAAAATCTATTTTTTGGTGTATGTTATCAAGTTCAGCTTCAATTGAAGTCTTATTATTTTTGATTTGTTTAATTTCATTTTCAAATTTATCAATCTCGAAAATAAGATTTTGTTTAAGTTCTTTGTGTTCAATGGCTTGAGAATTAGTGCTATTTTGAAGTTTATTAAGTTTGGAATCAATTTTTAGGAGAATCTTTTTGTAATTCAATTCACTACTATTTTCAAATTGAGTTCTTTGAGTTGCTAACATTGACGACTGTCTTTGAATATCTTCTAATTTTGACTTTAAAAAATATTTTTGTTTCTTTAATTTTTGAAGTTTTTGTTTTAGATGATTTGATTGATTTTCATATTTGGATTTAATTGTATTATAACTTTTTTCATTGCTACTCCGTGCTGCTATTTGCTTTTCAAGTAATTGTTTTTGTCTTATTAATTCTTTTTTGTTAGATTCTAATGAGTTATAAATTGAAGAATATATGGAGAATATTTCATCTAAAGTTGTAATACCAGGAAAGCATTTTCTAATTGAATTAAATAAGTTTGTTAAATCATTTTGATTTTGTTTTGAAATATAATAATATTTTTGGCTTGAAATAATTGTTTTACGTATTGTTAAATTCGCAGCTACTTCACTCTTGAAAAGGTCAAAAAGAATACATAATGTTTTAAAGCATGAATTATTTGAATACTTATTATTATTTTGCTTGATAAATTCTTCAATTTTGATACTTTGCTTGTAAATCATTTGTTGCTCATCTATATAATATTGGTGCAATTTAGTACCTGTCTTTTCAAATTCTGTTGAGGAATTGCTTGATCCAAGCAAATCCATTTCTTCTTAACGTACAACGGTTTCGATTTTCTCTGTAATCTTCACTTTAACAGACCAAAAGATCTTTACACTAAAGCTACTTGGCCTCAGGAACCTGGGCGTCTAAAAAACTTTTCAACAAAAATAATAATTTATTTATTCTTGAGTATGTTTTGATTTTATATATAAAATACTTAATCACTCATCAATATATGATGTTTCCCACTAACATTTTCCAGGAGGGTGGAAGCAGGTTCTGCCGAAAGTGATCCAATAGCCATTCTTTCTTTGAAGTCATTTGAACATTACACCACCATCAAGCGTTGAGATAAAAGCTGAAGCTGAATTTTACAAGACAAAGTCAACTAAAAATCACTTTTTACAACAATTGTTGCCTTTAGTTGTTTATTTGCAAATTAACATATTAAGAATAATTTGGTTACTGAAAAGATTAAAAAATAAAGTAATTTAGCTTCGCGTTGAAGAGGTAATTTTAGCTTCTTATGTTCTTAAGTCTTGCAAAATCTAATTCTACTGGAAATATTATTTTTAAATATATTTAAATATATTTAATAATTTTTTATTATTTTTAAATATACTTATAATTTAATAATTTTTTTAAAAAATTAAAATAAACCCAAAATAAAACAAATGAATATCTTCAGCATATATGTCACACAATTGTTTTTAAAGCTAATGGTGAAAATTATCAAATATGTTGATTGAAAGATATTTTCTTTATTATATGTTTTTATGCTCGAAAGCACTTCCGTTCATAATGAATTTTTTCTCCATTTTGTTCATCTTATTAAAAAATGACATTTATATAAATAATGATTTGTGTTTCGTTGATTAAATTGAGAAGTTCAGCTCAATGTTTCTTTGTGGAGATAGCCTTGAGTAACTTTATGGGTTTGTTGATATTTCCACAAAATGCTCTTTTCAAAATGTTTCACGGTGGAGCAATGTACGTGAACATTCGGATAACAGAGTTGTAATTATGCTTATTGGATCAAAATGTGATCTTGATGAGATTCGAGAAGTTTCAACAGAAGAAGGAATTGAATTCAGCAAAAATGAGAACCTTATTTTTTACGAAACGTCGTCTCGCGAAAATATTAATGTTCATGAAACATTCGCAACAATTTTTGATCAAAAAAATTTTTCCCAATTCTTAGCAATGATAACCAGCCAAAACAAGATGTTGAAAAAGAACCAAAATCAAACGAAAGGGAACATCAGTACATTTTTCTTGATTTATTGAACAACGAAAATATATACTCCAAATATATTATTTTTAAGGAATCTGATTTCTACTTCATATATGCCTACAAATGATGAATGGTTTCTCATTTCCATTACATATATATTAAATTATTTTTAAGTTTTATTAGCAATTTTAAATAAATGTGAGTATCCTTCATTTATGAAATGATCACAAAGTTGAAGTGTTCATTATATAATTAAATCAATGATTTAATCTATTAAATAATTCTTTAATGGGTTTAAATTTTTTTTTTACATTTATTAAACATTAGAGTAATGTGCAAGAAGATGACTTTTTTCCAGATTCAATTTCCTTTTTAGTTTTTTTGGGCAATTCCGCTAGTAACTCTTGCCTTGCTTGGTCTGGGTTTGAAATGCTTGGTTCAGCATCTGTATCTGTGAACTTTTGCCCAAATGGATCTCCATGTATGAAAGCATTATCTTCTGGCTGTTCTGGTGGAGCAATAATTTCATTGCTAAGATCAGCGCTGATCAACTTACTTACTTGAAGTGGCCTCTTTTCTCTCCTTTCAGAGTTTTGTTCGGATTCAACATCAGATGATGTAATTGAAACATCAGAAATGTCAGAATTACCTGAGATTTGCATGCTAGATGAGTCACTACTTTGGTCATCGTGTTTAGAATTTCGGTTCTTTTTTGAAGTATTAAATGAATTGTCATCAGAAGATGAAGTATTAATTTTATGTTTTGTATGATTTTTTAGGTCTTTATTAGATTCGCGAGAATATTTTCCACTTTGTGGTGAACCTGAATTCAATCTGCTTAAATCATTTTTTTCTTTTTTTATTTCCATTAAAATTATTAACGGACATTGACACTTTTCGAATACGAGTTGTAAAAAATTTAGGCAAATCATTCTTTTAAATGAATTTTATTGTCAATGCACCGTACAGTAACGCAAGGTTTTTATAATGCAACAAATTCCATAAGAAAAAAAAATTATTTTTAAGTATTAGATCAAAAAATTATATTTCAAATAAGTCATACAAAACTAGAAAACAAATAGAGTAAAATGAGGGTGTGAAAAATTCTAGTTTATAAAAGTTTCAAATGCCCTGTTACAAGATTAACTTCATCAACTGGTGCAGGACCGACAGCTATTGCAGCAACCTGACCCTTGTATTGAAGTATTTCATGTATTACATTGTTTTCTTCTGCCTTTTTAATGAGATCTTCCATCATTTGTGGATTTTGAACTTTTGTACAAACCTTTGCCTGACCTAAGTGATACCAAGTTCCAATGTAAGGTGAATTTTTGGTGATTGAATTAATAACAGATTTAATTACCACATCACTTAAACATGAAGCCATTTCAGGAAGTTTTAATCTCATATCAGTTCTTATTCCAACAACAATTTTCAGGTCTTTATGTAAATGCAAATTTGGTTCAGGAATAACGATTTTTGAAATTAAATTATTTTCGGGTTTAGTTTGTTCTTGGTCATTCCCATCAATTTGTTTTTCATCCTTCACCTCATTTCGTTTCTTGAAAAGGACACCATATAGTATACCTGTTAGTATACCTCCTGCGAGCGAAATAACAATTCCTTTGTCCATTATCGAGCCCGAACGTGCGACCGTTTGTATAAAAAACGGTTTGTTTTACCCTCAGAAAAAATTAAATTTATTTTAACGGTTTAATAACTTCGATCAAAGCAAAGTTTCATAATGAGTAATGTAAAAGGAGGTCGATATGACGACATTGAAATAATATACCGACATTGCGATGTCGTGATCTCCAAAATAGAAAACCTTAATATCTTGTTAGGACCAGATTCAATAATTGCAGCACAATTTCGGAGGAAAACAGGAAAGGCATTTATCAACTATATGAAACAATACTATGAAGCAAAGGAGCGTAAATCACATTCATTACCAAAAGCACCAACAGGAAATGGTCCAACTGATTTCCTCAAAAACATCATCCCCCATTTATTTGATCCTTACGCCATTATTCGTTATGCTTTTCAATGGTGTCAACTAGCACGATGGCAATTACTCTTTTTAGCTAATACAATGTCTGATTTTGATATTCGTTGGAATCAATTATTAACAACTCGATTTTGCCAAATATTCACAACTTATTGTCGTGTTGCAATTTCTTTCCATCATTTGCCACTTATTAAACCAGTTTCTGATCTCTGTCCATTAATTGAAATCCCTAATTTAGAACAATATTTATATGAATCTGATAAGATTTCCAAGTTTGTTGATGAATGTTATGCAGATCCATTTAAATGGATCAACAAAATTTTGAATTTAATTCGCGATAAATTAAATCGTCTAACAGTCACTCTATCAACATATGTTGCAAGCCTATTTGGACAGTTTCCATTAATTGATTGGAATGTCTTTTCTATCTTTTCTAAGCCGACTAGTCAACCCGAATCTACATTACCATCCGATGACTTTTATATTTTCGAAAACATTAATCTTTTAAAGTACACATTAATTTTCTTTGTCTGTATCTTCCCTGATATAACGAAAGAAAACGAATCATTTAATTTCATTATCGAAAATTTGTTATCAGAATCACCAGTGATACCTATAACGCCAACGATTCGACTAAAAATTGACGAATTTTTGCATTTTTCGAAAAGCGAAATATTTAGTGATGACACATTAAACTTTATACCGTTATTAGCAAAGCGTAAATTTAACACTGGGCATATAAAGCGCATCCAAAACATCAATGTGTTATTAGATGACATTATAAACATGTGTAAGTATGATGCATCGATAATTCCGCAAAAATTTTCTAATATAATATCATTATGTGGTTTAGGTTATTATGAACTTGATCAATACTTTACATATGATATTAATTCACCTGAAGCATTAGAACTGCTAACATCTATTTTAGAGATCATTAAATTGATCGAAACAAATGAAGAAGACATTAAACGGTTTTACATTTACAACCTTTCAACAATTGACTTGGAGTTCTTAAAAATTCAATTGAAACCGTTGGATGAAAGTTCCCCAATTTCAATGAAGTTATCGTTCTTCGTAAAGGCGTTGGAAATGATCAAAATCGAAGAATATGACGCCGATACGAAGTATTGCTTTGAAAGTTTCTTTATAACTTTTGGCAGAGTTTTATGCGACTTTAACCGCCTGAAGCAAAACTCGATTTCTTCTTATGCGGAACCAATATTTGAACATATGACAACAATTATTAACCACATTAACTATGCAACTAAGCCGTTAGAAACATTTTTCGAAATTTGTCCAATTCATTCATTATGGTATCACTCAAATCGATTTATTGACCATATAAATGATAAGAAATTAAAACTATCCAAGTGTTTGTCATTCTTAAATATCTTTAAATACTTTAATAGAAGTTCATCAATTTATATGTATCCAAAAGAAATTGTTCATTTAACCGATCAATTTACTAAAATCAAAAAGCAATTATATGAGCGACTTATTGATGACATTAAAAACAAAATTATGAATAATGAATTATTCATAAAATCGTCAAATCAAATGATTGATTTTACACCAAAAGAAATCGAATCCATTTTAGTGTACAACTCTAATTTAGGATATAACGCTGAAATGATAAATGAATTTGTAAATATAAATCAAGTCATTATAGAAGTCCAAAAATGTTTAATCGAGTTACCACTGGACGTAAGTGTCTTTGGTAAGAAGATACAAACCTTTGATATATTCGAAGAAGGAATTTTGAAATCATTAGATGACATTTTGTTTTCTGACAAAATCGAATTAAACACTAAAAACTTATACAATAACGTCAATGTGACGTTTCAAGTCTTATGGCCGATTTACGTATTAATTAACAAGCCGTTTCAGCGAGAAGTTTTCAGAAGTTTACTGAAAAGAGAAATGTTAATTGAAAACCAAACGTTTTTAGAAAAAGCAAATTTACTTAATAACAAAAATGAAATTACTAATAATGGTTTGACGAGTATATTATCGAAGAAACTTTTGGAGTATTTTGAAAATGGAGAATATTTGAAACATTTGTATTTCGAACCATTGAAAAGTTTTTATTCATTAATGAATATTGGCTATACATTGGAGTATTTCCAATATTTAATTACATATTTAGGCGTATATCCGAATTTATATCTGTTAAGTAATTTGTATCAAATTATTACAAATTCGATTTTAAATATTTTTAACAATTTCGAACTTTTGACCAATGAAATCCCAATATGGTATAATGAGTTTCAAAAATCGAATTTGATACCAATCGAAACTATTAATAATAAGACGATTGAAAATTCTGGCTTGAACTTGATAAAAGTCGGCGTTTCCATTGTCTTATGCTCCTTGATTAAGGAGTCAATACGGAACAAGTCTGAGGAAGCCATACCCGGCATCAAGAACATCATTGAAGCCGCTAAGAACCGCATGAACCTATCGTTGAATGAAAAAGAGTTTTTATTGTTAGAAATCACTTCAGATAATTCAATTGCCGATAATCATTTTCTGAAAAATCTGATCGTCGAGAAAGACATCAAAAAGCAGATTGATTTTGCGAAGTTTATGTTTTTCATCGGTCTTGTTTTCAATCATAACCGATGGAACAACATTCAATGCATTTCAATGTACGGTGCGATAACAGAAAATTTGAATTTAATTCCGATTTGCATCAATGAAATCATTGATTCGAAAGACACATTATTTGTTACACAAGATGACTTCTCGATCCAATTAGGCCTCAAGACGTTCCTCCGAACAATCCAACAAATCGTTAGCATTAAGCGGACGAAAGGTAACATCAGATATGTCAATGCGATCTATAAAATTATGGAAAACCTGCCGAAGCAAATCAGCTGCCTACAAGTCGGTCTGGTGGATGAACAGTTTCCGAACATATCGATCATTGATGAAGACGAACAACTCGGGAAGAAAAAGCGTAAATAAAACTGTTTATACTCAATTTAAACGAATATTTTTTGATCGTTCTTAATAGAAATGCGTTCAAAAAGTGGAATCGGTGAAAGTATAGTCAATTCTTATCGTTTCGAAACGACTTTTTCTATGCACGTTGTCGTATTTTTTGAAATTTTAACGTATCCGCTCAACATGAGTGAATTTCAATTGCGCAACCAATAATTGGATACAAAAAGTCCAATAATTCATGAGCTTTCTCACTAATGAGAAATACCAAAGTTCAAGTGAATCATCATCAAGTTCCCAGGACGTAGGCACTGACGGTCTTCCAGTTCAATCAGAATATGAATCAGAAAGTGAAGATAAAAATATCGGTTTGGACCAAGAAGAAGACCAAAGCGAAGTGAAACAAACTCAATCAGCTCCAGCAACTGTCATGAACATGTTAAACTCAATTTTGGGCTCTGGTATTCTCAGTATTGCAAATTGTTTTATTCCAACTGGATTCATAACATCCCTCATATTACTCATAGTTTTGGCTTTCTTGTCACTCGTAGCTACAATTATGGTACTGAGGCTATCAAGTGAAACCAATTCAATCGGATTTAACGAATTAACATTAAAAATTTCAGGAAAAGTCGGTACTATTATATTGTCAATCTTAAACTTATGCTTTTTGGTTTTGGGTTTGATTACATATTTCATCATTGCGACCGATAGTTTGGTATCTTGGTTCCAATTGGGTGGAATTGACTTATCTGACAAGTACAAACGCGCAGTTTGCACATTAATATATTCAATAATCCCAATCGCATTGACCATTCCTCGTAATATCAGCTTCTTACGATTTTGTAGTACGGCCACAGTTTTCCTTATTGCGTTTTATTCCGTTGTTATGATATATAAAATGAGCGCATATGTAAATGAACATCATCAGATCAATCCGACAGCTCATGTTGCATTATTAAGATTTGAGATATTTCAATCATTTTCAACATACGGTATCTCATTTGCATTACCAGCCGTTGTGATGCCCGCAATTCGATTATATAAGAAGAAATTGTCAGATCGAATCAAAGTTGCAATCGCTGCAGTCGTTGTTGCGTTTGTTTTTGTGATGATTTCAGGTTGTTGTGGATATATAATATTCGGCGACAGCTGTAATGGTAATGTTTTACTTAACTTCGAAAATAATGACATTATTATAATCATTGTTCGAGCCGGGTTTTTCGTTATCGTAACATGCGCATATCCAATGTTGGGACAAAGTGTTATGGGAAGTTGGGGACAATTGATATTCAAAGAAGATAATATCCCTGATATGAAAACATGTAAAAGAAGCATTGTATTATTGATTACGAATTTGATTCCATTAATCGTCGCAATGTTCTTACCAGATATTAAGCCAGTGTTAGCGATTTCTGGTGCTTTCGGTGGATGTTTGGTCGATTTTGTTTATCCAGCAGTGTTATGGATTATACATCATAGAAGTGTATATAAGACATTCGATTATAGAAATATATTGTGTGTTCTGTTCGCACTTTTTGGGTTGGCGACTGCAGCAATATCAACTTATCAATCAGTCATTTCGGCTATTGATGCTTTTAAGTGAGAATAAAATAATGTAGTAGATGATTTTAATTAATTTGATGCATGATTTGATGGAGACGATACAATTTTTTCATATCAAAAGTCATTTGTACTTTTGTATAAATATCTCAAATATAAAAACAATGAAATTAATCTATCAAAAAGTAGGTAACAAGTGAATTTATCGAACGTTAATGTTGAAACAAAAACACAATTGTGTGCAAAAAGTTTATTATAAAAGCCCGAAAACATTATATCTCTAAATTATTTTCATTTTTCTTGGCTTGATTAATCATTTAAAATAGATTATACATAAGTATAACACAATTTTTCTCTCTTGTTGTTATAAAATTAATTTTCTTGAATTACAATACAAATAGTTGTTTAATACAATCTAATTTAAAACATAAAATTTAAATACATCTAATTTATCTTTGAAGAGAGACAAGTTATTCGATTGTTATTTTTTGTTGTTTGACAAGATATAAAAACGAAAATCACATATTTATTTGGAAAATGCTTAACAATCACTTTTTGTATTAGTAAGTTCGTAAAGATTTGGGAAAATGGAAAAATTATTTCATATTAATTCCTTACTCAGAATAATTTCTTATTTACAACTCCAATAAATTCTAAAAAAATTTTATGCAAAAAATATGTATTTAATTATAATTTATTTCAAACAAAAAACATATGAACATTTCTTACTTATCTTTTTCTTTCATTTTCTTGCTCATTTCTATTGACATATATAAAAACACAGCATATCCTTCAAAAATCTTTGCATCTGCGTAAGTGAATTTTTGTGAATTCTTTTTCCACTTCATCACCACGCAGCCAACCAACTCTTCATTTGGTGCAAAGACCGGGGAAACCAACAAAGATTCTTCCGGTTCCTTTTCATTGTTATCGATTTCACATTTTTTAGTTTTGAGAACTTTATGTAAAAGTTTTCTTTTTCTTTTTTCTTGTTTCAATTCTTCTGATTCTTCTTCCAAATTTCCGGCCAATAATCTTTTTATGAAAGCCTTTTTTACTCCCAACACATCATCCACGTCATCTTTATTTTTATTTTTTGTTAAATTTTCACCTAATTTAGTATCAATATCTTCATCAACTACATATGGTTCATTTTCAATTAGGTTATTATTAATAATGAATAAATATGCATACATAGCTCCTATAACCTTCCTAATGTTTTTTAGAACTTCTTTTGAAATTCTTTTAATTTTGAACGGGTGTGTCAAAATATTTGAAATTTCAATGAAAGATTTTAACCGCAAAGAAAGTTCAATGGAAGTGTTATATAACCGCGCGTTTTCAATTGAAATCCCAGTGAAGACGTTAAACACTTTGATCATCTTTTCATCGTCAGCCGAAAAAGCCTTTTCATCCATTTTATTAATCATCTCAGTCACTCCAATAATTTTACCTCTTTCATCAAAGATAGGAACAGATAATATTGAAAGTGTTCGATATCCTGTTTCTAAATCAGTCGCTTTATTAAACCTTGAATCTTGATAAGCGTCTTCAATATTAATAATTTCTCCTGTTGTAGCTGTATAGCCAACAATACCTGATTCTATCGGCATTTCTATCGAATTTTCTAATCCTCCTTGAAATGAAGTAATTAATTTATCGCCAGCTTCATTAATCATAAACAATGAACATCTATCAGCTTTAACTAGTTCACAAGCCTTATTCATAATATTTGGAATTAACACATCCATTTTTAATTGTCCAGATAAACTTTCTGCAACTTCAAGTAAAGCCGCGAGTCTTTTTTGTTGCAAATGTGAGTTCTTTAACAACGAGTGACTTTCCTCTATCAAATTCGAGCTTTTTAATGTTGTTATAATATATGGCGATATTTTGACCAATAATTTTTCATCGTAATTTGTGAAGAAGTTTGGTGTTTTTTTACCACGTAATATAATTAAATAAACAATCTGTGAATCATACGATTTAATTGGCATCGAAAGTAATGAGATTTCGCTGTTTCCATCGATTTCGTTGTTGTAAGCAGAGTGAAATCCCTGTTTAACCAGAGACAAATTTATCATTTTACGCAACGAAAACCCCGCAATTCCGCTCGCCTTAATGCTTAGTGAGATTGGTTCGTTTTTATCGGGTAAATACTTTGTGATTTTTCCGGTTTTATTATTCATCGACCAAATTTCCGCAAATTTGCAGTTGAATAATTCGCACAATTTTGATGTGACCGTGGATATAAACGTCTTAATTCGTGAGGATTGAAGAAATGTGGATATGTAACTGTCGTTTACAATAGGCTGGAATAGCCAACGAGAATAAATTTTGCATTTGTTTTGAAAATACTCAACAAATTTTTCGTCGTTGGAATTAAATGAACACGATTTAGGACTACGGATAACAAGGACAACAGCAACAACAGTGGAACTAATGTCAAATAATGGAAATCCTAAGATTTGTGAATTGGGATCAAGTCCATTATAATCACTGGTTGTCGTTGAATATGCGATGTGTTGACTTAGGTTCGGAATATTTTCGACATTTCGCGTGTATTGTATATATCCAACAATGCCTGTTCCATGTGGATAACTTTGCATGGTAGATGGACAATATAAGGTTTTGATGGAGGAGATATCATGGAAATATAATACCCTTTCGGATAAAAAATATAATTGAAGTGTGGTTTCAACTAATTTAGATATTGGTGATGTTGATGAACCAGATACAATTTTATCAAACGCTGCTTCCATACGTATGTGATTTTCAAGAGAATTGTCTGTAAAAAGTGGATTAGTAACACCTGTTTCGAAATCAAACTTAGATTGTTGAGTACGACGAGGTGACTGAGAAGAATGTATGGCTCTACGAGATGAAGAAATAAAAAGTTGAGGGTCGCGGTTAGCTGAGTAACTCGTATTATTATTATTTTTGGAACGAATTCTTTCAATCTTTTCTTTTCGCTGAATAGAAATTTTTTTCGAAAGGTATGGCATGAATTGATCAATTGGCTGTGGTGGTGGATTTGTATCAATGTAAGGTACTTCTAATGGTTGTGAATCAGAAACTGAAACTTGAGCAACAGCACGTGGTGAAATAATATTTTTTATCATAGATTGGTGTTCTTTTTTTTGATGAAATTTTTGTGTTGTCTTGTTTGAAGCCATTGGAAGAATTCGTTGCTTCGTATTTCCATTGAAAATTATTTTGGACTTAATAATTTGAATCAATTTAAAAATGTCATAATCGTGTTTGTATAGTTTACAAATACATTCAAGTTAATAAAAATGTCTTCTGATTAAAATTTTTGTTTATTTCATGTTATTTAAAAATATTTGAACTTTTCTTCAATGTCCTTCAGATAGTTTCTTCATAATTGCTAATATAAATAACGCAAGTTACAAATCAAATTTCTTAATAATAACATTTCTTATTAAATCATTATTTATATTTTACCAAACTCAAAAAAGCCATAAAATCCCCCAGAATCATTTTTACAAGATAACGTTATTTTGCATGTTTTTTAATGTATTTTATAATTGGTTCCATTAAAGGTATTTGCGCGAACATTTTTTGGTACACAGTGTCCTTTGTGTTCTTTGCAGCTTTAATGAATTCATTTACTACTTTACTTTTCACAATGAATTCTTCAAGTGTTTTATCTTTATATTTCGCATTTTGCTTTTCTAAAATTGCGGTAAATAAATTTTCGACGTAATTCGCATCATTTAAATCGGCGTCGAGTTTATCAGCAGATATTATCAGCAATCCCAATATGAATTTCCACAAATGTGTCTGAACTGGATAACTTGGATAAAAACCTGAACTTTTATAGATTTCCAATTCTTCCGTCAAAAGTTGTTCCATTCTTCGCTCAAGAACTGAAAATTTTTGATTGATATGAACTGATGAATCATATGCTGTAACATTGAAAAAATCAATGTTTACAACTTGGACAGGTTTGTGTGTGACATTTTGATGGTCGAGAAGTGTTTTAAAGAGAACACCGACAATATATATTGGAGAATTGATATTGGCATATGTTGTGGAGTTAACAAAGGGGATAAAGAGATGAGGCCACTCTAATGGGTATATGAGGGATAGTAAACCAAAAGATGATATGGATAATTGAGAATTTGAAAATGATGTAATGACAGTCGGAACACCACAAATAAGATGGGCAACTAACTGAAGGATCTGTACCGGTTTAATTAAAGAAAACATATACATTTGAAGAGTGCCAAGTGGATTTTCGGAATCAAAATTTTTGAATTGAGGAGCTGGAGTAGCTGTGGTTACTGGATGTTGTTTGAGGTAATTGCCAATAATTGTTTCAATCGAAAAGTTACCTGAAATGGAAGAATTCATTATTTGCATTAGGATTTCTTTGAAACATTTCAGATAAAAATAATTCGATTCTATCATTAAAATAATGATGGTATTTCCCTTCGTCTCACATTTGAATCTACCACATGAAAATTTAATTTTATTTGGAGATTGAAAAATTAATGAATAACCAAAATCGACTGTTTTAAGTTTTGAAATAACAGAAACTTCAAATGAAGGTTCTTGAAGATTAGTAATACTATCTATTGGAGGGAATCCTTGTGTTTTTGGCGAAAAAATTTGTGCATATGTTGGGTATAACATTAATTTAACAGGTGCATTTCCAGGGCCAGTAGATTCCCATATGCTGAAGTTTGTCATTAACTTTGCTCCTGGAGTATAAAGCCCAAAAAATTTCTCGCCCATAATTCGAAAAAAAATTTCAAAACACAATCAATTCAATGAACACCGATCAAAGTTCATTCATTTCCGCTTCACATTTTTGCATAGAAATATTTCATGAATATTGGAATAATCGAATATATATCATATATTTTAAACATTCCGAAAAAACTTGATTCTATATAAATAAAGAATATCTAAAAAATATTTTTTTATTTCACTTGAAATTTTGGTAAATGTCGTATCTGTTAACAATGTATCCGTCGAATTCAATATTTTCTATGAGTTCAATAATTCAGAACAATTTTCAACTGCAGCGACCGTTAAAATAATCACAGCAAACAATCATGGAAAATACTTATTCCCCAACATTTCTTTCAACAGCAATGGAATTTGAACAACTATTACAAGAACTTGAACAACTTGCAAGTCAAGCAGCTGTTCATCGAAAGAAATTTGAGTTTGCTGTAAGTCAATTCCGAAAGTTTTTCATCGAATTTTCCAAAAAATCCGGTAATACTCCAATGACTCCAAAACAAATTCGAAGTCTTAAAGTATTTTGGGGTTATCTTCGAGAACTTCAACAATTAATTTGTCAACATCAACTTCATAATTGGGCTCACACAACACTTGAAAACAAATCAAACACAGTTGCAACTGCCCTTACCGAATTAGCAACTAATTTAAGGACTTCATCAGAAGCGATTGATCCTGATGCATCTGTTTTTTTTGACAACGAGCCAAATCAATGGCTTCAGTACCATCTCCTTGATCTCAAGGGAATATCAGCATCTTTTCATCAATATATTAAGAATGCTAGTCCTGGTAATCCTGTTATCCAATTAATGACAGAACGTCTCGAATCAGTCGATAATTTTATCAAAAATTATTCAAGTGAAACAATTGCTCCTGGCGTGAGAGTATTTTCTCCGATTCCAGTTCATTATCAATCATGGAGAATAAATTTCTCAGATCTAACACTTCTAGACGAAATCGGTCGTGGTGCCTCTGCTAATGTCTTTTATGGCATTGACAAGCGCAACCAACGACGCGTTGCTATTAAAAAACTCAAATACAAAAAATTGACAGGATCAAAACTTCACGCATTTCAACGCGAAGTTGAAGTCCTTGCGAGCGCAAACCATCCCTGTTTACTTGGGTTTTGTGGAGCCACTGATTCAGCGCCATTTTGTATTGTTACGGAATGGATGCCCAATGGAAATCTTTTCCAAGAAATCCACAAATACAAAAGATTTACGCCCACAATGCGTACCATCACTGCGTTTGATATTGCGCGTGGGATGAAATATCTTCATTCATTACATATTATACATCGTGACTTAAAGTCATTAAACATATTGTTCGACGAGAATTTCCATGCGAAAATTTGTGACTTTGGATTTTCTCGAGTTTCGACTGAAAATGTTGTAATGACGCAAAATATTGGAACTCCACATTGGATGGCTCCTGAAATGTTATCAGGGTCACGAAACTACACATCCAAAGTTGATGTATATGCATATGGTATCCTTCTATGGGAGATGGCTGCAAATGCTCTTCCATATAACGGATTAGATCAATCACAAATCATCACATTTGTGTTGATAAACAACCAAAGGCCCACAATACCCGAAGGAATCAACCCGCAGCTCCAGAAGCTGATCACTGACTGCTGGGATAGGGACCCCTCAAAAAGGCCGACATTTGACGAAATCGAAAAGCGGTTTATCCAAGAAAAAATCGTTTTCAATGGAACGGACGTTAACGAGTTCACAAAATACATTGAAAGTACTATCGGCCTCAACCCGAACAGCTCGAGCATACTTGAGACTAAACTTAACAGCCAAAACTTAACAATAGAAGAGCTATACGAGGCTATACAAAATGATGGTATACCTAACGATTTGGTGAACAAATGTTGGGATATCATTATCAACAATTCTCAAAATACTCCCCCAGAAATAGTTGCAAAGGCTACATTGCCATTCTTACATACGCCAATGATGTCTAACGCAGCTTCGTTGTTAAGGAAATTACCTTGTAATTCAATTGACAAATCAATAATTTCTAAAGAGATAGAAGCACTTCCAACAGGTAGAGAAGATTTTGACCTTGATTTGGTTGTAACAGCATGTAAAAATGGAGCTGCTGGTCTTGCTGCAATTTATAGCATAATTCCAGATCACCTTAAAATTGCGCTAGAAATCGTTGCTAACCATGGAGCTGATGTTGCCCTTCGTGCAGCTATTGGCGACAGATGTGTATTATGTCTTAAGTCCGATGATTCATCTCTCGTATGCACCGCTCTAAGGTGTCTTATGCGACTTGGGCAAACAAAACGCATTACCTCCAGCATAATGCAGCGTTTACTTGAGAAAAATGTTCAATCCATTTCTAATTGTGTTTTAGTGATTGCAACATCAGCGATTGTATCAAATACATTTTCTGAAATCCAGTTAGAAATGATCGAAAATGTGCTGAAAAGTGTTGACAACAATGAAATTGCAAGCGATTTCATAGTTGTTGCTTGTCGAATGCAAAATGTTGCTGAATTTGTGTTGAGAAAAATTGAGAGTTTTGAAGTTAAAGTTCCGGAAATATGTGCGCTGAAGGTGGTGATGACTACTGCAAGGCACAAAGAACTTCAGGAATTGGTAATGAGCGCAATCGAAAAAATTAATTTTGAGAAATATCGAAACGAAATCGAAAGCGTCAAATCTCTGATTGAAAATTGATGCGAAAAAACATGTATAAATAAAAACAAAATATGTATATAAATAGAATATCATTATATTGTTATTGATTTGAGTGTAAAAATTATTTTCATTTTTTTATAGCGATAAATGAAAAATCAGATTTTCGAAAACAATTAAAATTAGAAAAAAATAACATATTTAAAAATTTCCAGTATATTTGATTCATTATTTTATTAATAAATGAATCTTATGCATTATATACTTGTATTGATTTTAAACATTTACTTTTCCACAAATTTACACTAATATGAATAATCATAATTATTGAAAAAATTTTTACATATTTATTTATCAGAAAAAATGAAAACAAAATATTGCAAATTAATGCATTAATTTCATCGAACACTTAATTTTATTATAATTTAATTTCATATCACATGAATTACATAGTTAAATATATAGAAATTGTTTTACTATTCATAACTTCATCTTACAACAATATCTCTACAATTTATTATTTGTATCTGCCAGATGATTAAAAAACAAAAAACTGCATAAAATATTTATTTGTCATCGAAAAAAACAAGTTCATTTTTTTTACGTTTGATTACTTCACAATGTGTTAAACTAATTATATCGAACAATATATCACTTTCATTAATTTCTGGAAGTGTTATATTAATATTTGCCTTTGAAACAGTTGGCTGATATATTGGAATAGCCATTAACCTATAAAGATAACCAATGCCGGACCAAAACGCCATCATTGTCTTAGCGACGTGAGGATTTATGTAATTTGATTTTTCGCGTTGGATCAAGAAGATATAATCATGATAAGTCTCCATCGAATATCCACTATCATCTTCCCATTCAATTGTGTAACCATTTTGATCTGTTTCAGGTAAATGCTGTCGATATAATGAACTAAAGTTTTTAACATATTCAGTGACTTCTGGTGTATATGATGCATTTAATCGAACTTGGACCCATGCAAAGTCTCCAATTTCTTTCGGTATATAAAATGATGTCGTTGCGTTTGTCACATTAACAATAAATGGTTTCGGATGACAAACATAATATGTTGTACGCTTTCTTCCATTGTTGGAAAATCCAGTCCATGTAATTTGAAGATATGGTAATTCATTAATCATACGAGTGATATTGTCTTCATATGATGTATAATATTCTGTTCGTTGATATGAATAATTTATAATGGCGTTGACACTTATGTAAACAGCATTTGCAATATAAAAAGATAAGGCTGCAACACTGAAAAAAATTGGGATAAAAATCAATGGTGCATCAGTTAGAAACAGTGGAGCTGCCAAAAGGCACAACACAAATATACAGTACTCTGTCCAATATAATGCAACGGGCGTTGTTTCCATTTCGAAGAATTCAAGTTCTGGATTTTCTTCCTTTGCTTTGAGATATTCATTTCGAGGTATAAAATATGAACAAAAGAAAAGTATGGTGAAAAAAATTAAGAAAAAAACAATGAGAGCATAGAAAATAAGAACAGATTTTTTTTCTTTCGAAAATTCAAATAATTTTTTTGATGCCCCTTCTTCTGATGAACCATTTTTTGGAAGATCTTCATCTAGGTCAAAATCATAGTTTATTTGTTCGTTGCTGCTTTCTTCTTTCATTTAAAAAATTTCAAGGGACGTTTGCCTTGATTTTTGAATTCATTGAAAATTTCTTTCAAATAACCACTCAATAATTCAGAGCTGACTTTCGGTTTTTATAGTGAAAAAGTTTATCCGATACGTGCCAAAAAAAAATTAAAATTAAAAAACTTAAAATAAAATTTATTGTATTTTCTTTGCTGCACGAAAACAAATAATATGTTGTTGTGTTGGTGTTAACTTCTTTAAATATCGATCAAATTCTTTAGGTATTTTTCTTCGAAATACCACAAAGATTTGTTGCACTAATCTTCTAATATTCGTATCTTCATTTGATAAGAATTTAGAAAACTTATTATATATTATTTTAGCGAGTAAAGCTAAATGTTGCGGCGGGGCACCCCACAAATATTTGTAAACGGCTTCCATCAAAACCATCGTCTTTTCGGTTGATTTTTCAATCAAATTGATAGAAACCCCCATAACGTTCGGGTTGTTCATGCACTGACTGATGCAATCAATGATTAAATTGTCATCATCAACGCATTTTAGGATGGGTTCAACACATGAAGCAAACGAGATTTCTTTGCAGTTCTTATTTAGCTCCATTATGAATTTTATGATGTTAATTTTGTTTTCAGATTGTGTAATGATTTCAGGAAATGTTTCATCGATTGAACTCTGTATTAATCTAATGTTGTCTGTGGAATTGTCAATGTATTGAAGCAAGAGATCGAAATCTTCTTGCCATTGAAGACCATTTAATAATATATCTTCAAGTGTTAGAATTAGTTCATCTAATTCTAGTGGGCTATTTATTTGTTCGAGTTCATCTTCAAGGATGTAGCAGTCTTTGTTATGTTTGTTAGTTCGAATTAATGTTTCTAAAAGTGATTGAATTTCATGTGTAATTAAAATTGGATGCCTTCCCTGTGAAAAAAGAGACACAAAGAAGTTAAATGCGATTTCAACTTTTGGCTTTTTCATCTTTGCAAATGATTCTGCAATTTCTTGGATGTCATAATTCTCCGCAAGTAAATCAAACACTTGAGGATCGTATTCAAACTGTACTAAAATGTCAATTAGAAATGGCCTAAATTCGTTTGGATATTGTTTCATGAGTACATTTAAATCATTTTCCCATTCTTCGAAATTTGGATTTTTTTGAATAGCGATCAAAATCGATTGAATCAAAACGGTTTCGCGACCGTTTAATTTGTTGAATTGGGATTCGTTAACTATTGAATCAAGAAGATCTTTAAATATTTGCGCTTCTTGTTGTGAGCTTGGCGGCATATAGTTTTGAATAATCTGTTCTTTCCTGGGAGATTTCTTTGGAGATTTTTTTGGAAGTTTACTCTTTGTTGGAAATGAAATATATGGTAAACTAATCACATAAGGTGGTTTTGCTTTCTTTGGAATTTCACGATGTTCTACTGATAAAGCTGATGTAGCAATTTCATTAATTGATCTATATGGATCTTTTCGGAGATTTGTACAAATGTTATTAAGTCTGTGATTAAGTTGTTGGATGAGTTTATTGGGCCATATTTCACGAATTATATAACAGCATTCAATAGCTATCTGTCTATGTATTGGATTCGGTGAATTGGAATTTGATAGAAATAAATTTGCAGCTATTAATGAATGACAATTTTTAGAAATTTCATTTAGAACCATATGACAAATATGTGTACAAATGGAATTATCAGATGAAGTTCTTTTAAGGAGTATTGGAAATAGAATTTGTAAAGAAGGAACAAATGAATCTTCAAGAACTTGAGATTCAGCCGATATTAAAAGAGCTGCTGATTTAACTAAATTTAAACGTAGGTCATTTATTGCATCTCCTATATATTTTGCAAAAGAAATTAAATTTCCTCCTTTGTAATAATAAATTCCACCTTTTAAGAGTTCAATACAAGAATATAATGCATCAACCCTTTTTTCCCATTGCGAAGAATTAAATCCATCTTCAATTATTTTCAGTTCTTCTTGTGCTTCTTTTTCTGAAAGGACTTCACGTGCTTCAAAACCATCAAAAGGATATTCTATTTCTGACAAAAGTAAATCCAAATTTATTGATTCTTTTTTTATCATTTTGGGTTGTCACTTTTAAAGACGTTATTTTCTTTATTAAACGTCGGGCTGTGGGGCGCCCCAAAACAATAATTATTCCAACTCTGTCTTTAGACATTTCGACATTTAATATCATCTCAACATTCTGAATTGCAGCACAGTAATAACACATAAGCAGCTGAAGAAGAAAATCCTTTAATTTGTGCTGCTTCACCAGTGAAAATCATAACGATCATTTTGAATTTAAAAACTAATCAAAAAGTGAATGGCGGTTTAATTTCATGGTGCCATCTTAGAAAACGCCACCTCCGTAGCCTCCATTTCCGTAACCCCTGTTTTGGCTATTGTTTCCATAGCCTCCTTGTCCATAACCACCTTGGCCGTAGCCACCTTGTCCATATCCGCCACTTTGATTATTATTACTTCCATATCCACCTTGGCCATAACCACCACCTTGGTTACCGCCGTTGTTTCCATATCCACCTTGGCCATATCCGCCCTGACCATATCCACTTGGCTTATTATTATTTCCATATCCACCATTTCCATATCCGCCGCTTTGGTTGTTGCTACCATCGAAATCTGTCATTCCTCCTTGTGGTTGGCTTGGAGAAGCGATCTCTCCTGGCATTCCGCCCATTGGAGTTGCTGGTTCTGGAAGAGAATATGGTGTTGGTTGTGGAAGATTTGGCATTGATGTGATTGATTGTGTGATCATAAGCTCAGCTTCTTCTGGTGATGGTACATATTCGTTTTGAACAGCAAAATTCTCTTGTGACCATTCATCATTAAGTGGACGTGCTGCTGCGAGGAGTGCGTTAACAGCCTCGTTAAGTCTGGTGTTGTTCTTGTCGAGCTTAGAAACTTCAGTTAATTGGTTGATAGCAAATCTGACTAATGAGATAGCTTTACCAATGAAATCTTTGCTCTTGTTGAAATAGCCGAGATGAATTGCGGCGCATGCATAATAGAATTTCTTTGCTCCAACAATCCAATTAATGTATTGAGAATGAAGAACATCTTTTGGATTGACTGATTGTGCTGCTTCAAGTGCACTTGAATAAGTTGCGGAAACTGTGTAGCATAGTTTGGAAATACCACCAGAAGCAAGGCCATCTCTTTCTCCTTTAGATGCGATAAGAGCATAAACTTGAGCAAGACAAACAGACTTAAGAGAGTTCAAAACGCCAGGTTGGAACTCGTGTGGGATTTGTTCTGCTCCAATTACACGTCTATCTGATGCAAGGAAATGGAAAATTCCTGCTGCCTCCTTAAGGATGGTGACTGATTGCTCTGGACCACTTGCTGATGACTTTAAGAAAGCTTCGTTCATCATAAGAATTGCACGAAGAAGAACGATATGAAGAATTTCATTATTGAAGTATGTTGCTGGGAAGAAACGTTCTACATATTTGTGAGCAACAAATGGAGATTGATTCCAATGGATTCGAACGTCAGTTGGATGAATGGTAAGATCTGAATCTTTAGCTTGTTCGACAGCAAGCGCTGCACGAAGATATCTATCAAGTGCTTCAATTCTTGTAGCCATTGGATGCTCAGTTTTTAGAGTGCAAAGCAAATTGTCGTGAGCGTTATCTGCTTCTGTGAGAACATTAGCTTTTTCTGGAGGCCAGTTCTTAAAGAGCTTTCCAAAGTTGATCTTGTCTGGTGATGGATGTGCGAGTGTCAGTAGCGGTACCTTTTCGAGTACTTTTATTTTCGTGCTCATAGGAATGAATGGGCTTTGATCCGACGGTTGTATCGGTTATCCGATTTTTGAAGGAAAATTTGAAAGGGGAAATTTGTCACCGGTGATTTTGATCGTCGAGTGTTTATCAAAAACTGGAAAGTGGTTACTCCACTTCAGGTTTTTTAGTAAATGAAAAAACTGTTGAAGTTCTATTAAATAGAGCAAAAGTTTTGGAGTTGTGGTGCAAAATTCCTTTTAGGGAATATATCTTTTGTGAAGGAAATTATATTTGGAAAGAAATCAAATCAAAATTTAATTTTTTTTTTTTTATTAAAAAGAAACTCTTCAGTTATATCAGGATATAATTTTGAACGGATATTTGTACTAGTAATTTACAAAATCATATTGATTGTTATTTTTTTTTTTTATATAAAAAGATAAAATATTAAATGAGAAAATCTTAAATTTAATTTGCACCCAAAAAATATTTAAACATTTTTAAAGAAAAGACAAAACGAAAATATTTTTAACTATGTGATCATTTTGAGATGCACAAATAAGTGCTGCTTTATATAATTTAAATAATTTCCAAATATTATATTGTAATAGAAATTATTAAAATATATGTAAAATATAATGAATAAATATCTTTAACATTAACATCATTTTTTTCTTTTTCTATGTATCCATTTTCAGATGAAAGAGTTTATTATTCTGTTTTTATAAATATTTTTAATTTCTAAAAAACATTTGGAAATAACCCAAGTTATTCAACACAAACCCTTATAAAGGAAGTTCATCTTAGTGGAGTTGACTTAGTTAAATTCTTTTTTGATCAAAAAGATATTAATGCTAATTATATTAATTTAATTTTTTTCCAAATATCTAGATATTTCTAATTAATATTAGGAAATTGATTTTCGTGTTTAGTTCCGCACTCATATAGCATCTTTAAATAATAAAATAGAAATAATTATATCACTTCTTGAACAAATAGGAATTGATACCAACACAAAAAATATTAATTTGTATTATTTAATATTAGATCAATATTGATTTTAATATTAAAAATATTCGTTTCTTTATTTATGATATCCCAAATAATATTGGAATTTTTTTTAATAATAAATTGAAATTGAATTGAATAAAATGTTCCACACATAAATTATATAAATGTATTATATCTTTTGAAATTCACTCATTGAATCATATTGACATTTGTAATCGAAAGAAAACATTAGATGTTTTAGATGTATTTGATGTGACAGCATGAAACAATAAATTATAGAATAATTAGCCAAAAATGAATAACTAATAATTATAATAAATCATTTATAAAATCCTGTATAGAAGAACAATATTTAAAAAATTTAGACATTTTAAAGTTACGTTATTCCATAAAGCAATAAATATGCATTTTATTATGATGAAGCTAATTAATATACAATTCAGTATATAGAATTAATCAAGGTGAAATTATTACAGTATTGTATCATAATTTATTAATTGATTATTAGGTTATCATAATATAATGAATATATGAACATATTCAGAATATTCTAATGATGTTTTGGAAATTAATGTATGCTGTGTAAATTATGGAAATAATTTGAAAAATGTGAATGTTTATTAAATGCATCTGTAAACATTAAAAACTTGTATCTTGTTAAACTAATAGTGAATTTGTTCAATTTATTATTGGGAATAAAACTGACCTATCGGCGCCAGACTTTTTGTGAATAAATTCTTATGCCACAACCATTGACAGAAATAAGTTCACAAGACCAAAATAAATTTGAATGATTTACAAAATCCTAACAGATGTCTGGTCTTCATGAACAGATTCTCCAGGGTTTTACTGTTTTACAAACACTAGAACGAAAAGACGAGGAAGAACTTATACAAGAAGATCCAAATGTGACACTTATTTTTCAACTATGGGAACCTTTAAATTATACATCACCATTTCCAATTACAATTGAAATTCCACACCCTCTTCATATCAATTCTGTATTCCCAGTTAGAGTTATAACAAAAGATCCCCAAGAAGAATGGAAAGAAAAATTTAAAGAAGCACTTCCTCCTTTCCCATTAAAAGTTTATTCCATAACAAAATGGAAGAAGAGATTTAACAGTGCATATGAAAGAAGAAATGTAATAAAAGAAACTAGTGTTTTTGTTGCTGATCGAAAAATAGGATATATTATTGGTGATTCAATTGGAGCAGATTTCTTTGCAAAAAAGAAGCTCCCTGTTCTTGTTGATTTTCCAGAAGATGAAGATGTTCTCAAGCCGATCCAACATGTTTTAGAATGTACAACAGCAACTTTACCTAAAGGTTATAAGTTTGCTTCTGCTGTTGGCAGGCTTTCATGGGATGCAGGCGATATTGCAGACAACTCTGTTGCTGTTATAGATTCGATATTTGAAAAAGTCGGGAAAGAAAAAGTTGCTGCAATCTATATAAGGACACCTGGCAGTACTCTAATTCCTCTTTATACAGCAGATATAAAGGATATTATAACTTCAGATTAATAAAAAAAGAATAAATCTATAACGGTAACCGTTAAAAGTGATTAATGTCAGAATTCTGGTTGAACGAAAAAAAATGGTTCACTTTTTGAATGCTATTTCAGAGTTTAAAGCGATCAAAACCGCTGCTTATTTTTTTCGAATCTTTTTCTACTATTATTAATCGTTTTTGTGTAAATAACTGTTTATTCAAAATTGAATGCATTACATGGTCTTCCTTTTGAAAAAATACGTTATTTACAGTCGGCCCGAAATGAGCGAAAACAGCGGAGATGTCCAACTATCTGTTACTTCTTCATCTTCCTCCTCCCTCCATTCCAAGGAAGAGGAAAAAGAAAATTCTATTATTGTTACGAATAATGATTCCGAGCAAAAAGAAAATCATTCAGAAAATGAAAATGCTCATCACGAAAATCAACAGGAAGATAACAAAAAAGAAAGTGGTTCTCAAACAAACAAAGGAGACCAACAAAAGGCACAATCAAAATGCTGTGTTCTCCTTTAATTGGATTTCAACAACTTATGAATAAAAATTTTACTTTGCAAACATCTCTTTCACTATCTTCATTTAGTTAGATAAGGTAGTTTTTATCATTTGTGAATGAAGATTTGATAAATTTAAAAAAAAAAACAAATTGTATGTAAAATGTATATTAAACAGTTCATTTTCTTTGTTTGGCCATGATTAAGTAAAACCAATATGTTCTTGATAACAACTCAAGGAAAAATGATAAAATAAGTTGAATATTTTGACAGGTGAACGTTTATTATATTATTTAACCAAATTTCAAAATGGAAACCAAAAATCATGATTTAAAAACTCAACCTATTTGCTTGGAATTCTGTCTTAATTTAGAGCAAATGATTTTTAAATTAACTCAAGAAAATTTTGAATTAACAGTTGATCAAACAATGAAATTTTATGATTTGAATTTCCCGTATACATATGATTTACTATTGAGCAATTTAATTTATTCTGCAATTTATTCACAAAAATGTTTAAATGATATCTATTTTCGTTATTTAGAAAATATTCAAATGAAAGAAAAAGAAATTAATAAAAGTGATTTAAAAATTATTGAAATTTTTAGCAATTACTTAAGCAAAAGAAACACACAAGAATCATATTATATACTCGAGAATATGATTGAACGAAATCTAATTGACAAAGATATTGTGTGTGACATTATCAAAAACACAAAAACATTATTTTTTTCACATCACAATTCTCGACCACAATGCAATAATTTTTGTCTGGGTACTAAAGAATATAATTTTTTGGGGAAAATTAAAATTTTATCAATGAATGATTGGGAACTTCATAAGAAGTATATTCAAGAAGGAGCTAATCCAGATGAAATTGCGAAAATAATTCGAAATGATGAAGTCGAAAAACTTCAAGAAATATCATCACAAACAAATTTTGATTTTGATCAAAAAATTGAACCATCACTTTATGAAAAATATTCATTTGTTAATTATTACAATGTTTCATTAATTGATTATGCAGCATTTTTTTCTTCAGTTAAATGTTTTAAATATTTACTTATGAATGGTGCAAATGTTCAAAACGCGTTTTTAATGAATAATACATTAAAATATGCAATTGCAGGTGGAAATGAAGAAATCATTCATTTATGTGAACAAAATAATTCAACATTTGAAGGTGCATATGAAGCAGCAATTGAATTTCATCGAAATGATTTGTTTCATTATATTTATGAAAACAAATTAGAAAAATTAGATGATGGTAAGACAAACATTAATGGTTTGGGTTGTCGGTGTATTGAAAATGGAAATTATGAGATTTTCATATATTTAGAAAAAGAAGGAATGAAAATTGATGATGAAATCATTATACAAGCAGCAAAAATTGGTAATTTATATCTTATTAAATCTTTTCTTCAGAATACTCAAGTTCCAAACAATATTTTCGCTTATGCTGTAGAATCGGAAAACATTGAACTTATACATTATCTATTAGAGCAAGAAGGAATTGATATTAATGCTAAAGATATTTATTTGTTTTATTTAAAATCCGTTTTTCAAAATAATATTTGGAAATTATTTAAATTATTTGATACAGCACTTATTTATGCATCTGAAAATGTTAATGCAGAAATAGTTAAATTACTTCTTGAACAAAAAGGAATTGATATTAATGCTAAAAATTATATTTTTTTAGATAATTTTATATTTCAAAATAATATTCGGAAATTATTTAAATTATTTGAAACAGCATTTATGAAAGCATCAGAAAATGGTAATATTGAAATAGTAAAATTACTTCTTGAACAAGAAGGAATTGATATTAATGAGAAAGATATTTATATGTTTTATTTGAAATTTATTTCAATATTTTCTAATTTCAAAAATAATATTTGGAAATTATTTAAATTATTTAGAACAGCACTTATGAAAGCATCTGAAAAAGGTAATTTAGAAATAGTAAAATTACTTCTTGAACAAAAAGGAATTGAGATTAATGCGATAGATATTTATTGGTTTTATTTAAAATTTATTTTAATAATTTGATATTTCAAAATAATATTTGGAAATTATTTAAAATATTATGGACAGCACTTGTGCATGGAACTTTAAATGGTCATACAGAAATCGTTAAATTACTTCTTGAACAAGAAGGAATTGAACTTAATGCTAAAAATATTTATTTGTTTTATTTGATATTTATTTTAATAATTTTGGGTTTCAATATAATATTTGGAAATAATTTTCAATATTTTATACAGCACTTATAATAGCAGCTGAAAGAGGTAATGTAGAAATAGTAAAATTACTTCTTGAACAAAAAGGAATTGATATTAATGCCAAAAATATTTAATTATTTTATTTATTATTTATTCGAATAATTTGATATTATATTATAACATTTGAAATTTAATGACAATGTTTCAAACAGCACTTGGAAAAGCATCTGAAAGATATATTATAACAACTGCTGAGCAGAAAAGAAGTGATATTAATGCACAAAATATTTATATTAATAATACAATATCTCTATATAATATTTGAAAATCATTCGAAATATTTAAAACTGGACTTATTTCTGATTCTTCAAGAAATTATATTGAAATAGTTAAATTACTTCTTGAACAAGAAGGAATTGATATTAATAATAATGATATTTCTTTGTTTTATATGAAATTTGTTTTGATAATTTCTTATTTCAAAATCATTTTTGAAATTTCATAAAAACATTTCAAAAGGCAATTAAGTTATTATCTGATCATGGTCACATGAGCTTAGTTCAGGAACCTCAAGATAAGACCACATGAAAATTACATGGAATCCGGATTTGAAAGGAATTGAACGTATCGGATTTTGTAAATCATGTAAATAAAACATGCTTCAATGCCTATTCAATTATTTTCATGTTTGTGAGAAAATATTTGCTCATTCAATTGTGTTTCAATTAAAATAATTTCGCCTAAAATATTCTATGAAAATAAAAAATGACATCAAAAATAAAAACTACTTTTGATCGTTTTTTTACAGAAATACCATTCAAAAAGTTGGATCGGTGTGTGTCATTTGTTTGTGAGATGCACCTTACTTTCAAATTGATCACTCCCCATTGAATTTTGAATTCATTAGATTTTGTATTTGAAAGAGCATTTCATTTCACAAAGAATGAATCACCCAAGCAACAAGCCAAAGAAATCAAGTCAAAGGGATAAGAGAGAAAAAATGCTCTACAAGAAAGTTTTAGGTAACTTTGTTGTTATAGGAAGTAAAGGAGAAAAAATTGTGAATGATATCTTGAATCATGATGTCACACTTTGTAGAATGGTATCCCTCGCAACCGTAATTTCAGGAATGTCTGGTTTGCCTTTAATACGCCTTTACAAAAGGAGAAAACCATTAATGTTCAAGTGGTTCGACGAAAACTATCTCGTAGTTAACGAATGTAGAAATTGGATTAAACTTGTCTATCAGTAGGCACCAATTTCTGGCAAAAAAAAAATAAAAAAAAAAAAAAATAAATAAATAATAAATAAAAAGATTATATTTCTATAGAACCGTTCGACTGTTTGCCACAATTTTAAATTCAAAAAATGTTTCTTTCAATTTTCTTTCGTGAGCTCGTCATGACGAATTGTACGACATAGAATTCCTATTTATGAGTAGTACACATGAATTTTATTCATATGATATATCCCATTCATTCATTGCTCAAACAAATATATTATTTTCAAAAGCATATAAAATTTGTGAAAGCAGAAATTTCAACGATTAGAATAATTGTAACATAAATTTTGTTATATATTTTGGTTTATTTTATTATCTTTGCTTACCGGATATTTACTTGGGTTAGTCATCGATATTCTAACCGCCGATGAACGATATAAACATCGACATTATAACCGTAACGATATTGATGTATATTGATAGGATATCAGTATTTTTCACGAATATTTTTGAATTAACCAATAACAGAATAAAAGTATCAGCGAAATTGAAACAATGTTTTTTCACATAACATTTCATGATGAATGATCGTTATCTTCACAAAAAGTATTATCGGTCCAGATGAATTCAACGTTTTAATACGATTATTTTCGACTTAACGAACGACTTTTTCATAGAACGTTCTGTAAAAAACCGCTGACATTTTCAACCGTTTAATAAAAATTAACGTTCAACATAATTTTACTCAGGTATCGAAAACGCTTCGTAATGATATCTTAGGTCTCGATTTTTTGTTATACGCGCTTCGTAAGGATACCATTTATTCTCTAAAATTAATTTTTCTGCTTTTTTAATATGGTGATTTAATTGCAAAGATAACGTTTGACCAATTCCACAAAGATACATTATACTTCTCCAAAGGTATTCCTTTTCTTTTTCAAGTTCTTCTTTTTTCTTAATTAGCATTTCTTTTTCTTGATATAATTTGTTTACATCTTCAATTTCGTCCTCAAATTTCTCTTCCTTTAACTCAATGGAACTACAAACTTTCGTAAAGATTCTTGACAAGAGACTAATGTGCAAAAGCTTTTCATTATTTTCCTTGATTTGATCTTGCATCGTTTTAAATTCTTTCATAAAATCGTTGTTTTTCATTTGATATTGATTAGTTGGAGGTTTCTCGGCGAAAGGCAATGAATGCTTTTTTCTTGTTTCTTCATCATCGATAATATTTGTTCCAATCAGCATTAAAATTTTTTTATATTGAAGAATCGATGTTTTTTGTTGCAGCTCTAAGAAGAATAATTGCTCACTCAACTGAACATGCTCACTTTCTAGTTTCTTTAGCTCATTTAGAGCTTGCGCATTCCGAAGTTTCCATTCTTCAAAATTGTACATTAATCTTATCATCAAAGTTTGATGCGTGTTAACATATTGAAAAATTAACCGTTTCAACAAACAAAAAATTAATTTTTCGATATAATTATGCATGAAAAGTTAATGAAAATGAGCTAAATGTATCACTTTTAATGAGAATTATTCATATACATTTTTTTATATGGCGTGTTGACCATTATTTTTATTGTATTCTAGATTTCGATTTTGATGTATTTTTGTGCTTCATAAAGTGATGGTTGATTCATAAGTAAATATTTAAAACATTTAACCGAAGAAAAAAATGCTGCATAATCTATTAATGTAACATTTTCTGTATTAATAAATGAACATCTTTCATAAAGTGATCGTTCATTTGTTTGATTAAAATCGAATTCATTTTGTGATGATATTTCTTGAAGTTTTTCGATTTCATCATTTCGAATTATTTTTGCAATTTCATTTGGATTAATTCCTTCTTTAATCAATTGCTTATGAAGTGCAAAATCATTTTTTGAAAGTTCTTCATAAGAAATATTTTCTTGATCAAATAAATATTCATATTCATCTGATTTATCTTGATTAATATGAACAAAAAATGGTTTATGTATATTTTGAATGATTTTTGATTCAAGTAAATTATACTTAATCATGTAATTAAGTAAATATAATGATTCATGTGTGTTTTTTTTAAGTAGAAATTGAGAAAATAAATTTATTATTTTTGAGTTGATTTTATTGTTTTCTTCATATTTTTCAATTTCTTGTAATAATCTCAAATATATATCAAAATTATGACTATTAATCAGAATAGATGTATATATCATTCGGATTATCATGATATCATAAGATATTGGATATTCTTTACAAAACTGTATTTCCTTCGTATCGTTCGCCGATGGACTCATTCTGAAGTTTATCAAAAACACAATTTTGGATTTTCACGAAGCAATCTGAGCTATAAACAGAGATATCACTTGATGATTTGCCATTGGAACCTGAAAAGAAGCAATTTCCAACATGTGATCTATTCATCATTAAAAGAAAGTTATTACTGATCCTTCAGAGCCAGATGCATTATTATAAAATTGACAGTGATGATATTATACCAAGACAAATTTTTCAGATCAGTCCAAGTTGCACCAAAATTAGGAGCATAAGTATTTTTGATCATAACAAATTTCATTATTGGCATTGTGAACTCGAAACATACTGTAAGTTTTGGCTTCACAATAAGTTAAGTTTGTGTAAGAAATGCTTGAAGTGTATGATGTTTCTTTTAGTGATCCTGAAAATATTGCAAATCTTTCAGCAAAACTCCTAGTGATTAAGAGCACTAAGAGGAAAATGCCATGAAAACTTGCTATAAAGAGATCCGCCGTAGAGAGATGAACAGTTTTTGAAAATACAATTATTGATTGTTATGTTTGAATCAGAAGCTTTAACTGCTCCTCCATATTCACTTGATACGCATTTATTAAACACGCAGCTATCAATGTGAGCACAGACGTTATCATAAACCTGTTGGTTTCTTATTGATTTACATTTCAATCCAGCACTGAATTCTAAAACAGTGCTACTTATTTAGCTTCATGGGCAACATCAGTCACATCAGCAATGTCACTAGCATTATCAATTCATTGGAACCAACAATATTTACTCTCAGTTCAATTTCTTTTGGATTGTGATCCATTTTTTAATCCATCAATGGGTCGTCCACCCCTTAACTCTTATGAGCCTCTCTTCAAACCCATTGGACACAACCCACAACCCCACTTCGTCTTCCAAAAGGCAATCGATCTTATTGTAATTCCGAAACAGATTGTTATCCTGGGTGGCATAACTGCCAGCGCAAAAGTGTTTTAATGGGAAGTTGTAATCCTGGTGAAATGAGTGATAATTGTCCAATTTACTTCCTATATGATCCTAAAATTATTCAAAGTCATATCTACAATGTCGGACCTGTAACCTCTACCATTACCATTAGGCCTTCATTCTTTACATATAATGGAGGTATTTACTCATCGAATGAAAATGAATCAATTATTGGATCACTTGATGTAACAATAATTGGTTGGGGACAACAAAATTCAACCGACAACACTCCTAGTGGGTGGTGGTATGTAATTCCGCATCTTGGCCGTGATTTCGGCGCTTCTTGCTCAGAAGTGTTCGGCGACCGTTACAACGAAGTTAACGGCTGCGACTCAAATGACAAAGTTTCTGGAATTATGCTTATTAGAATGGGAGCGAATGATTCTGGTATTGAATCCAATGCTGTTGGCGCCATTCCATATAATATGGCAACAGAAGAATATGAGAATTCAAACTAATATATCTCATTAAATAATTTTCTTTATTATACTAAATCAAATAATTGTATTAATGAAAAGAAATTTACTTACTCTTGTTTTAAATCTGGGAATTGAGCATAAAATTCATCATAGGCCTCTTGATTTTGCTTAAGATATGGATATTTTTCATAAAATTCATCCAACCTTTTTTGAGGCACTTTTTTATGCAATACGAATCTTTCATAATCTGGTGGATTTTCAAATTGTTTGCCTGGGATACCATTAAATCCTCCATTATAGAAAAAGAATTTTGTCTTACAAATGTTACAAACAACATTGTTACAACCATCATCTTTATAATAAATTTCTCCGCATTTTGGACATGTTCTAAAACCTAATGGGCATTTGTTCTGTAATGACTTACTTAAAAGCATATCATATTCTTGTAATCTAAAATTATACTTAACATAATCCGGAATTTTATTTGTATTAAAACCTTTTAATAAGTGGTGAAAATGCCATTGAATTTTAAAATTATAAAAATAATCAACAACTCTTCTAATGTATTCATCTCTATTATCAGGATTTATGTTTAAAAATTCGGTATCATCAGGTTTCAAAAAGTCATATTGTTCATTTGATAAATTTACAACATTACCATTATCGTCAATAATATCAAATTGATTGTAGTCTGGGGATTCAATGCAATCCTGATATAAATCTTTAGCATCATGATGCTGATTTGGATATACTTCTTTTAAGTCATGGAATGAAATTGCTTTGCTTAAAAGCTTCTTATAAAAAACAAGTGGGAAATGTATTGATGTTTGCGTCTTATTCGTAACGTATGCTGATATTAAAAGCCCAAGGATTTCTAAGTTTTTAGCATTATCATCATTCTTTTCTATGTCTGTATTAAACCAATAAATGTTTTTACTGTTGGAGATACATTTCATACAATTTGTTTGTGCAATGAAAAACCAAATTAAATCCATTGAAATTGGTGCAAATTCGAGATTTACTTCGCGTGTAAGTTTAAGACTAATTTGTTCTCCTTCATCAATATGTGTCTGTAATTTCTTAATATCATTTAATTCTTGATCACCAATTCGTATTATGGCTTCTTTGCTTATATTTTGAATTACTTGTGCGTCATATTCTTTCTTTTTTGTTATGAAAGGAATCATAAGTTTATATTCTTGTTCTATAGTTTGTGTGGTGTTGTTTTCTTTATATTGTTCAAAAACCACTTCTGGAATAGGACATGCATCTTTATATTCTAATTGATGTTCAAGATTTTCGTTCGCTAATATAAGATAATATGGAACGCGAAATGTCTCACCATGCTTGAATTTATATGCTTCAAAGAAATGATGAAAAATATGAATTGCTGATGCCATTAAAATTCGTGATTTTTCAAGTTGTTGATAAAATTCACCAGTGAAAATTCTTGGTATATCAAATTCAGTTGCTTCAACATAATCACTTGTTTGACTAAATTTATCATATGTTAAGAAATCACCAACGATATTATATGCATGTTTTTTGCATATGTTTCGATAACCCAAGTAATACTAAAAAGGCTCTTTGCATGTTTTTTACATTATTGCTATTTAATATTCTTTCAACTGTTTGATAAATTTTGTCTTCATCAAGATGAATAGTATTAACATTTTCATCATTATTATAATATTTCAAAAGCTGCTTATTAAAATCAAAACTTCCGTCTTCATTTTCTGGTTCTTGAAAGAGATAAATAAATTCATTCTCATTGTAGATATTTTCTGGTACTGTTTCGCTCATCAACCAAAATGAACTAAAATTAGGCATTTTTTAAAAAAATTAGCCAACTTTACTTATCGTTACATTGAAAACACTGGAAAAATAAATTTATTTTCGGTTAAAATACATCAACATTAATTTTTGCCAATAATTACTTCATTGTTTTTTTTATGAACCGAAATTCTTCAATGTCTTCTCCTAAACGTGATTTAGAACCAAGCATTCAAAAACAAATTATTAAATTTAAAGAAACAGAAAAAATAAAGCCGAATGAAAAAGAGGATATTAAATCGTTTGATAATCTTATTTTTGTCTTGAATTTACTATCAGGTGGAAAATTCAAAGATGACTTACAGAAACTAAAACCTAGAGGTAAGATATTTTTCATTGTTAGGGATTCTTATCTAAAGTATGGAAAATTTATATTAGCTCATAAAGAATCCTTTGGATTCACAGAAGATGACCTAAATAAAATTAAAGATGATCTTGTCCCACTAAGTAAATCCACTGATGATAATGCATTTTGTACAACTTATTATTGGCTTTTTAATAAGTGTTCTAGAGAAGATATTTTGCCTGAATTTAAGAAAATAACAACTAATATCAAAAAGGTTAATACTGATTTTCTGACAAATGTAAAAGAAATTCCTAAAAAAACTGAAATCAAAAAGTATAGGAAAACTCAAAATTCCAGAAAATTATCTTAAGATTGGCCAAGTCAAAACGCCTATTTTAGGTAAAAATCAAATATCAGATACATTAACAGAATTACAAGAAAAACAAAACAAAATTAAAGTTGAATCGGTAAGAGTATTCCATAATATGATTATTCAAAAAGTAAGTAAAGAAAAAGAGGAAAACAAAAAAGAGAAAAGGAAGAAACGTATAGATGATTATCGTATGAAAAAAGAAAAATATTTAGCAAACTTTAGAGCAAATTTGCTAAATTCATCAATAAAAAGTCAACCTTGATATCATATAAATCTTGTCTCTTATTTGAAGTTTAACATTGTTTAATAAAAAATTTATTAGTATACACATAAATGTTAAAATTTAGTTTAAAAAACAAACAAAACAAAAAATGATTAAATTCTTCACTTGGGTTCAAGGTACGATTGAATCGCTTTTGATGTTGCCTTTTCCAAGTGCTCCATTTCTATGAGTTCATCACATATCAATCTCAAAGAGTTGAGATAATTGCAAAGATCTTCGTTGGTCCATTCTGTTTCAAAATCTTGGCCCATATGCTTGAGCAAGCGTTGTAGCTCGTGCTTACTACTTTCATTGTTTCCAACTGTTTTATCATCATTTTCAAATTGCTCAAAATGAGAATAAATTTGTGTGACCTTTTGAGAAATTTCGCGACCTAAAAGCTGCATCTGTGCATTAAACTTATGTCTTTCGCACCAAATTTATCATATTTTCCTTGCGTTTTAATAGCTAGTTTCACAATTTCTTCATTTTCTTGTTGTTGTTTTGCATTTTCAGCATTGTCCTTAAATTGGTCAACCATTACACCAACAAATATATTCGCAAAAACAAAAGCACCGACCCATAACCAAAGATCAGAGTTAACGGCCTCCCGACAACCGCCGAAACTTCACTGAAAATTGAGAGCCAACTGTCAAAAGTCATCAATTGGAAAACGGTTACCATCGATTTCCCAAATGAACGAAATTTGTATCTGCATTCGTAATCCTCGTTATCGCTAATTGTATATTCATAAAATAACCATTGCCCTATTATTGCAAAAATACACATAATAAGAACTATTAAGATGGAAACAAATAACATGGATTTGGATGCAGATGCAAGAGCTTCTGTTATTTTTTGAAGTGACGAAATTCTAGGAACAAGACGAAATATACGAGATGCATTAAGAATATAAATTATCTTAATTTTTTCACCAAGATGCATAATATCAAAATTCAATTGGGTACAAACTAAAATAACAAACCCAGGTGGACATATTGATATTACAAATAAAATGAAATCAAAAACATTCCAAACGTTTGTCCAAAAGTTTCGGCGATGTGCAAGAATTTTTAATGTAATCTCAACAAAATAAAACGCTGTTGCAACAAATTCATAGTTTCTAAAAATTTGAAAAAAGAAGTCTGTGTTCTTCTTCGTTAGCTGAGCAAAGGTAAACTGATGAAAATACATTGATAAACAATAAAACTGTGATAAAATAAGAAACAATTGGTGATTGAGTTATCTTAAAAGCTGTGTAAAAAAATGTTACTTTATATTTGTATCTGAGTCGATTTCTTTCTCGATAAATTTGATTAAATTCTGATTTTTCAATCCTCCTGAGTGGCTGAATTGCAACAGGTTGGTTGGGCGTTTGTTTCACAAGTTGGTCAGGTTCTTTTTCAAAATCATCTGATACAGAAGATGATATAGAAACTGCAAAAGGAGTTGATGACCCTTCCATTTTTCTGCTAATTCGCCAGTATCTTCTTCTTCTTCTTCTGCTAATTGATGGCGAAGAAGCATTGATCTTCGTGCAGTTGATTTGATTTTTTGAGGTTTCATTTATTCTATTCTCCTCATGTATTGTAAACTATTGAAACATGAATACGTTAAAAAGTGCATTTTTGCAAAAGGATATGATTTGGTAACAATTTTGGAAATAAAGAGTATTGAATTATATTTTTATAATATTTTTTAAATTTTGCATTGTTGAAACTAAATAAAATATATGTTTCGATTGTTTTGTTATTTGGAACAGAGGCGATTGAAATGCGTCTGACCTCAGAAACAGAAAACAAATAAATACTAAGGAATTGTTATATGAAAAATAATTATCTTGAATTAGTAACAACTAATAAGTTAATTCATAATTATCTTGATTCTTTGAAAAAATATTTAAAATATATTATGGTTAATGTTCAATCATAAAGAGTTCTCTTTTTCTGTTTCGAAATATTGGATCAAGTTAAAAATGACTTCTAAATTAACAATTTGTTGTAACAATTTGTGTGAACACTTAAAATATAAAATTTATCTGACCATATCCTCACGGAAGCATTTTACACTATAAATATGATTATCTCCGGTTTTATTTCCAGTTCTTTGATTGACTTTTTTGATACAAATGAAACAAACGATGTAAGACACTATTATCATTTCCCAATTATATGAGGTAATTTCTATATTATTTAGATACGAGTTATTGAAAACAATATCTGTAAAACAATAATTATAAAATAATATTCAATCTTTAATTAGAAATGATTTATTTCGCAAACAGCTTTAAGAGTTTTCTAATGTAAATCTCATTAGAGATTTCATCAATTATTATAACTGCATAAACATAATTCTAATTCTTAAATTAATTCAACCTGTTCAATTCTATTCTTTAACAAAATTATTAATTTATAAAAAAATTTAATAAATATCATTAACATCACTCAAAGAGCATAATTTTTGGTGACAGTTTGGTTGGTTGACTCCGTCTTGTTATCATTATTATTATAATTAAGATGAAATTTCATATCTGAAACCTATAAGAGTATAGCTTATTTTAAATATCAGAATATTTCAATTATGATTTAAAACATTTTGTGTTCACAAAATCGATTGTGTCATTTTATTCTCACATAAAATTTTTATGCCAGCGACAATACATGTGAGAAAAAAATATAAATATAGCTTGATAAATGAAATGTATAAATATTCTCATATAATTATTTATTTAACGCATTAAAAGAAGTCAAGTGTTTTTACGGAATGAAGTCATTGTTATCGGTTTCTTTTTTTAACGTAAATTTATTTTATCGTACACACAAATATTTAAATGAAGCATACCAAAAAGTCAGAATTGACAACGAGGTAAAATTTTCAATGGTTACACCCGTCTTGTAGCTTTTTGAAATGATACAAAATGAATAAAACGATTAATTAACACTCAAAAACTATCGTTTCAGCTTTTTCAGAGCACAGTTGCTAACAACAAAGTGGCCGTTTGTCATTTGTGATCAAACCATATGCCAGAACATTCAATTTTCAGAGGGCTTTAAAAATAAAATTTGTTAAATAATCATCAATGAACAAAAAAGATAAGCCACCAAAAATCAAGGACTGCTCACAACTGAACTTTAATACTTGGCTAGGACCAATACCTCAAGTAGATCCAGCAGATATTCCCGTTGATAATTCGCCATACCAATATCCTCCGAATTTTGCAAACGATTTTAACAAACATTCAGTCAACGCAGTTAAAAACGCAAAATCCATCGGGTATTCTCAGTACTTGACTTATGTTTATGATATAGCTCCTTATCTATTTTATTGCCCAGGAATTCATCCAAGAGCTCTAACCATGTATTTCTTTAGTATGCCATCACAAGCACCAGCTCTGTTTTACTTCTATTTTTCTTCGATATCTCTTGAGTATGTTCCTCTTGCAGTTGCAATTCGAACGCTATTATCTCGAATTTCTTTTCCAAAAAATATGGCGCAAGTTCTTGTCATCATTGATTCCTTTGCCGACGCATACCATACAGCCAATCCATTTTTGTACGAAAACAAAAGCGATATTGTCAAGATTGTAAATGCGTCCATTGTTTTAACTCTTAACCGAAGAGGCGAAGAATCAATGTCATGCACTTCCTTCCTTAGCATTCTTCAAAGCACTAAATCTCCAACAGAAGACAAAGAACGAGTTTATGAATATTTGAAATCAAATCCAATTCCATTGTTTTTCGGATTTGTGGAATTGACATCTGAACCGAACATGGCAATGTGTGGTGAGCTTACCAAGATTGGTAGCGGATCTCTTCTCAAACGGAAAAAGAAACGATTGTTCCAATTAACTGGGTATACAAACGTAATGCAATCTTTCAAAGGTAAAGAAAAGAACGAGCTCTCTCTGGAGATCCCTCTGACAAACATTAAGGTGAAATATATTCCGGCGAATCAAAAGGATCCATCTCATTTCATCCTTAAGAGTGGCGATGGGAATCCGTTCGGTAAGAAGTATGCCAATGGTAAGGTTAAGCCGAGTAAGAACAACTTCTACACATTTTATGCGAATAATGATAAGGATGTCAGGCATTGGGTGGATATGATTAACTTGGTTTCTTTCCATAAACTGATTAAGGAACTGGCGAAATAAACATTCGCATTAATTGTCTTTTTTGTGCCAATATTGATGTGAAGATTTGAAACCTCCAAAATACAGCGGTTTCATTGAAATAACGCCTTTTTGATAGATTTACTTCGTTATTAATTATTTTTTTTTTTGGAGAAAAAAAAGCACTTTTTTTGCTGACTTTCCACAAATTAATTCTTCTACAAATCATTCAACTTGTTTGTTGACATTAGGCGGCATTTTTATCTTCAATTTTTTGTCTTTTGTGGTATCTCACTAAATATAATTCTTGAATTTCTGTAACAAAAAAGGAATTAAACGGTCGACATTCAAATTTCAATGCTTTTGTGGGCAGTTCAACTTTATTTTGAATGCTTTACATACATGAACAACACTTTTCGACAATCATTCAATTCACAACTTCCAACAGAAATACTTGACAAACCCTCTTAATAAATAGGTATGAGATCTGATCTTGTTTTTTTCCTTCCATTACTAGCTGATAAAAAACTGTTAGAAGACAACTCAGCACAATATGCATTAGTTTCATATGATCGAGATGTAATAATTCCTGCAACAAAACATTTAATGCCTTACATCAAGGAAAACTTAAACAAAGTTTCATCATCAAAAAGAAAGATCAAATTTCTTACAGAGTTTCTTGCCGTTTCTCTTGCAATGCCAATTGAAGAATATAAAAATATCGAAATTTCTGTCGAAATTTATGAAAAATGGTTAAAAGACCCATCACTGCTTGGAGATACTATAAAGGTGCAAAACAAATATATACAAAAGATTGTTTTACAACTTTCTTCTCCATTTGGTTTTATTAACTCAGAAAATTCGAATCTTGAAGAATTTGAAACAAAATTTTATAAGATTTTAACGAGGATACTTTCCATATATCTAAATCTTGCTCGAGAACAAGGCAAGATTTTCACAAATGATACATGGGTTATTTTATTTAAAACATTAATTGGAGTATGTGACTCGATTTTTAGCTTCGATTTCAGTAGGCTACTCTCTTCAGGCAAAGATTCATTTATAAAGGACAAAGCAGTTGATACATTATTTTCCATTCTTTATGTAAGTGGTCTTAAATCCGATGATGTATGGAAGACCTTTCAACTTTACTTTCGTAGCTGGAGTAATGACATCAATTTCATCAAAAATTGGGGAAAAAATTTGAAAATATTATTTTTTGGATTAACATCATTTTTATTTTCACAGCCATTGGCACTTAATGAAGTCTTTGATGGTGGCATTTATTCAATAGAAGGGAATGAGCTTGACATCTCAACTCTTTTTTTCATATTCAATAACGTATACCTATCGGTAGGCATTGAAAAAATTGTCACTTCACCTGACATTTTTTCTGATGTCGCCGATTCAATTAACTTCATCGTCCAAACCGCTCGAACCGTTTCGGAAGAGAACTCTCAATTCTTTATTCAGAAGTTTCCAGCTCGAGAATTTCTTCGCTTATTTGGATCAATACTGACAAAATCACCAAGCGACCAAACAAGTGATTTTGATTTGGCACTGTCCAAAAATACTGATTCAATTCTTTTTATTATATCAAATTTCGATCTTAAAGGTACCGAGAAAATTTACCCACATCTCATTACTTTTGTACTGAATAGGGTTAATGGATTCCATCAACTTAATAATGCTGCTTTTATTCAAAGAGGAGCTGATTTAATTTCATCCAATATCCAAGGAACAGGTTATATATCTATTCAATCTCTTCGCCTCATGGAGTTTTTTGATATGTCTCAAGTTTCTAGTGTCTACAAGAAAGAATATTTATATCCATTTTTATGTCAATTATTTATTACTGCATCTGAGATATCATCATTAAATCCTGAAATTGTAGAAGTCATCAACAGTGTTAACAACAAGAATTACTTCGAGAAACCGTTCAAATGCGTTTTTTCACAAATTGATAATATTGATAATTTATTTTTCGTTATGGTAGCCACTTCATTTACTTTAAACATATCAATTCTCAGTGAGATAAAGCGTAAGTTAGTTCATTCAAAGAAAAGCGGCTTTAAGCAATCATCATTGATATCGTCAATTTTTTGTTTTTTAAGTGTTATCATAAAATACGACAAAGACATAGTTGAAGTAATGCATGACCAAGACTTTATACCATTAATTGTCTCAATTGTTCAAACTACAAAAGACGATGTCAACTTACTCATTTCATCGTTACAGTTATTCCTATCGTTGATTGAATGGGGCGACGATATCTTTCAAAAAGGGAATAACACGACCTCATTTTTAACGTACACCAAATACATCAAAATGATTTTGGCATCAAACGCAACCGACATTCATTCAAAAAGTTTAAACAAAATCGAGACATTATATGAAACCATCTTAAGCAAAGTTAATCTCCATAACCCTTGTTTTGATTATTATTCACGTCAATTAGACACACACATTCAGATCAATGAGGATTACATCATCAACTCCATGAAAATCACATCGCCAATCATTAATTATTATACAATTAATGATAATTTATTAGTATCATTCATCGAATATTCGAAAACTAACACACAATCACAAATAGTTATAGCACGTGGATCATTCGGTAAAAGTATTTGGACAATTAAAGACTTTTGTAAAGGCCATACTAAGGAGCCAATGCTTTCTAACATTATAAAACCTAAAGAAATCACAAAATTAAAAGAAATAGAATCAGTTCCATCGAAGAATTCTTCACCGAAATATTTACCACAAATCAAATTAACACAACTTAATCAAGACGACGAATTATTACGTGATAAATATATCGATGAATATTATCAATGGCTTAATTGGGACAAATATTCATTTTGTTTGCCATTAAATTATAATTCATTAACACAACGAACACAAATATCGAACTTCTTAGCGCGCATTGGTTTGTTGGGCAGTCATAACAAGTTTAATATCAAATTACAAAATGATAATATATCGAAAGTTAAAAATGTCATTAAAACTTTGGATGAAACTGAGAAATTGAACTTAATAATTGTTCCAATAATCCATGTGATAGAATCTGATGATTCATTGGAGTCAACAATTAAACATTTTCGTACGAAATCAGAAAAATTACAAATTTTCATGAGCCAAATCGCAGAGCCGATGATAATAACAAAGGAATCGTCAAAGTTACACAATTTGCCAAACTTTAACACTTCTGTACCCGTTCTCCCGATATCGAATGGAGCAATCGCATTTGTTTGCACATCAATGTTAGAAAACGAAGTTGATGCATTAAATCTGATAAATAATTCAAAGGATTCAATGATCAGAATTATATTCAATGAGACAAACTTTGACATAAAATTCAATAAATACATTAACGGTAATAACCGTAAACAGTTGCAGTTAATTGTGAAGCCGTTAATAAACGGCGCGTTCCAAATAACATCAAACCCATTGAACTTGGCAAACTATATAATCCCATTCTTGCAAAAGCAAACAATGAGAGCAAAGTCTTTCGCTTTTAACGTTGCGATTTGTATGGAAATATTTGCAGATGAAAGAGACGAAAATGAATTTGAAAATCTGTGTAAGAAAAGAGAAGAAATCATTAAAAAGGAATTATGTAATGATAAAAGTGTCGATAAGGAATTAGGAACTGAAATAGCATTCTTGTCAATAAATGAGTAAAAGTTTTGTAATTTTAAAGCACTTTTGTGTAAATCACTTAATTTGTGTCTCTGGTAACTCGGAGTTGTACTTAAAGCACAAGGAGCTTCACAACTTTATGTATCAAAAAATGATTTTTTTTGATCCATCAAAAGATTTTGTATGGAAAACAGAATCAGCAAAGAAATGCTGCGCGATTTTGTTATAGAACGGATATCATGAAATTGGACTTCTTTTACTAAGAAACATAAACAGGCGAAGAAATCTCTTTGCGTTATGCAGTTTCGAAGAAGGAAGAACATGAGTGAAAGTGAGGATATTTGCCACATACGATAGAGTTTTCAATGCGCCATTTTGTGAAATATGAAAATCAAAGGTTTACATAGCCGTCGGATAACATTCGGCCAAATAATGTCTTCGAGTTGGGTTCTTTATACTTTGTTGGTGATTCTCGTGCTATTTATTATGCTAACAGTTCACGTTTGGAAAAATAAGGAATATTACTTTGAAATGGTAGGAATGGAACTTCCACCCCAACTGCAAAATAGAATGAAAAGAAATGAAAAGAAAGTTAGAGCCCACCCAAACGCAAGAAAAACCGGCAAAGCAAAAAGACATGCTAAATAAATCATATGTTGATTTTATTTAAATCGCATTTTTGATATCAAAACAATCCTCATTGTTATTTGTGTTTTTTATTGGCGTTATAATTTAGTGTCACGTATTAATTAAAAATATCCATTATTTATTAAAAATATAAAATTATCAAAATCAGATTTTGCTTTAGAATTTCAATCTCCGAAAGTTTGAACTTAAATAAAAACAAAAAACATTTCCCTAAAAAAATTTTATTTTGACAATTCTATTATTTGTGTGTATTTGGACAAAAGAACATCATTTGCAGGTGATGCCTCGTATCCTAAGCACTCAGCGCACAGGTCTGCAATATATTTTTCTCTATACATTAAATCATTTGTGTTTATCATTTTTGGAATTTTCTTTGATTTTTTTTCTTTTGAATGTGTTCCATTTCGTTTTTTACCCCTCGAATCACTTCTAACGAGAGTCTTTTTCCTTGGCGAGTTTAAGAACGAACTTGTATTTGATGTTTGTTTACCAGCGAAATGATCAATAAATTCTTTTTTAACCTGAGCCATTAATTTCTTGATTTCTGCTAATTGTTCCTGTGGTGCTTTTGTTATGTAATGCTTTTCATCTTGTTCAGGCCAATTTGCTTTTTCTAATCCAGAGTTTGTCACTTTTTGGCAAAAGTTAACAAACGAATTAACGGATTTAACCGCCAGGCCATCGAACGATAACTGTTTGAGACCGTTATCGATGATTTGACTAAGTAATTCGACGCCTTTTTCTTTGATTTCTTGGCCGGTTACATCCAAATTTTCCAATTGAAAACTTTCGTTTCCTAATTCCTCCAGAATTGGATATAAATGTTCACCATAAACAGTGGGCTGTTCAGCTCTTAATATTAATGTGTTAAGTTTACATTTCTTGATATAATTCAAAAAGTATTGAATTGATTCATCAATACCATCCATTTTAAATGTGTTTGATAAGTTTAAATTTAAGAGACTTGTGTTATTAGATAAAAACCCAAAGAACTTTTTAGATGATTTGGAATCCATTTTGTTCTTTTTCCATGACAAATCTATAAGTTTAGGTAATTTAACAGTCAACAAATAATCATATTGTTCTTTGGAATCTAATCTTATTGCGTCAAATGCTAAATAACTTGGCGAATTTCTTGATGCTGATAAAGTGTTGAATAAAGACTTAAACGAATCCAAAGTAAACGTGCAACCAGAAAAGGAAACGGTTGTGAGTTCACCGAAGTCGTTTATTTGCCTCTTCAATGGGGACTTAAAGTCGTTTTGTGACAAGTCCAGATTAACTATTGAGTTCTTAGACGTCGTTACTTCGGGGAGAATTACTGAGACATCTAAGTTACAATCAATTAATGATAATTTCTTGATTCGTTCTTTAGCTTTGGAATTGGTGGAAAAGAACTCCTTGAGGCACTTTTGGAAGTTGTCTGACCGAACTGTTTCGAAATAAATAGAATTTAGATTATCAAAACAATTTGAATTGCAAAAGTAATTGAAGAGATTAACGATAGTGATATCTGAGAATCGACATTTGCAAAAAGAAACCGATTGAAGTTCACTTCCAATGGTTTGTAGATATCCTATGAAAGATAAAAATGAGCTTGTTGTTAACTCACAGCGAATGAAATTAAGTTCTTTAACAGGGAGCTTATTTTCAATTGATGTTTTTGTAATTGAGTCTATTGATTCAATAAATGTAATACATGTAAATGTAAGTTTTTTGATGTTAGGATTGTTCTTAATAATCGGAAGGAAATGTGGAAGAAAAGAACAAAAGTTGAGACCTTTAAATGTGATAGAATTAATGACATTATCGTGTGCAACTGAATCAACAATAGCACCAATATAACTGGAAGCTGCAATATCGCCAGTAAAATCGAAACTCTCTTTTGTAGACTTAAGAATTTCGATGGTTTCGGCAATTTGATCAACAGATGTTGATTTGGTTAAACGTTGATTTGCAAGAAGAAATGAAGTAAATCTATCTGCAAGGATAGATTCACTTGTATATTTGGTTTCACATTTAGCAAACTCTGGTTTGAGATCTGTGGCGCATTCAAATCTAAATTTATGATTAACTGATTCGCCAAATAAAGCTGTTATAGTCGAATATACAATGGCCGCGAGCTTTACTAGCTGTTCGGAACAAATTGTTATTGCGTTTTGTGGGTTACTTCCTGTAATGATCATACTATTTTGCCCGAGAAGAATCAGACTTATTTCTTCAAATGAAATTGTTTTGGAAAGAATGTATGATCTTGGGAAAGATTTTTTTTCAAGAATGAAAAATCCAGGTGTACAAACCAATAAATATCTGTTATGAAAACTTCCATGTTTGTTCATTAACTTAATTTTCCCAAACCAAAGTAACTTCGTGTTGCTTAAATGAAGCAAAGGATGAAGATTCGCATATTGCGATAGTTCTTGACTTGGGACAGATTTCATGGGAAATAAAATGGTTGTAAAATTCAGGGCACCATTCAATTATTAAGTAACTATAAACTTTATGCAGCAAGAAACAAAATCAAAAAGTTCGCATAACCTGACATTTATTCACAGAAAAACAAAATCAGAAATTTCTCAATAAAAAATTTGATTTTTAATTCGAAATTCGAAAGTTGTGATGTCGTTTTATAATTAATATTAAATATTTAATGAATAAAGAATTATCAAATTAAAATATAAAGATTTTCATATTTTTTAAAAATGTTAAACTTCAAAATTGAAATTGATTTATTTTTATATCTTGAAACTAATGTTACAAAATTTTTAGTTTTTTACAAATTATTGTTTGCATAAATAATAATATTTCGTTATATCATATAATTTTTATTTGTCGTTTCTAAAATTTCTGGGAAAAATTATTAGCGGTTTTTTTACATGCAAATAAAGGATATTGAAAAACTAAATTGAATATTTTATTCTATCAAAATAATGAATTGAATCCAATTCTGCGCAGAAAGCATTCAAAAAGAGTTCATTCAATTCAACGCGTTGAAACGTTCGCGGACAAAATGATCAATTAACATTGTCACTTTTCGATTATTTATTTGTAACGAAGACAGAAGAAATTTCAAATTCGGGTTCTTTACTTCCTCTTTTTATCCTTTTGTTGTAAGAGCTTATTTGTTTTGTATTTGATGACAGCATCTTTAGCTTCGGCGAAAATTGTATATTGAAGAGCTGCATATGGGATGATCTTAACCATGTTAACACTAAGTCCCTTGAAGAATCCTCCGACGCCTTCGTTCTTGTAGATGCTCTTAAATGTTCCAGCAACTGTTGTTTCAGTATTGCCCATTCTCTTGCCAGCAATCATCCTCTTACGAACGACATCGAATGGATAAGCAATTGTTTGCGAAATTGCTCCAGAAATTGCACCGATGACGCAATTTACAACTGGCTTGATTTCATTTGTCTTGCCAATCTTTGTCTTGTAAAATTGGCAAAGACCATCATAGCAATAGAATTGTGATCCTTCGAATGGAATGGCGCCCATGATTGTTGGTGCAAGGCCAGACCAAAATGCAGTGATTCCTTCTTCCTTAAGGATGGTAATGACTGAGTTGAAGATGCCGTTGTACTTAACTGGGTCAAGGAGAATACGTGTGTGAACAAAATCAAGTGGATAAATAACTGACTGACTAACAAGACCTGCACATGCACCCATCAAGGCACGCTTTCCACCTGTAAGATGGTCACCGAAAACTTTTCTTAATTCTTCAAGAACAAAGAACTTTAATGCTGATTGTGGACCTTGATTTAAGCATCCAGCAAAGTTACCACGCCAAAAGGCAGCAATTCCATCTTGTTGCCAAAGGCCTTTGATTGTATCTTTAACATTTCCTCCTTTGGAGTTAACCTGGAGTAAAATCTTAACAACATCAAATGGTGATGTAAGAGTACGTGTAACAACTCCAGTAACCATTCCGCATAACAAGTTCTCGTACTTGTTGATTTCTACCTTAGGAGCTGGTGACGTGGCAATGAGGATGGTGTCTGCCTCAGTCGACATGAATAAGTGGCCGGTGTTCATTAAAAAAGTTGCGTTTGTGAAGCATTGAAATTTTTGGAGTTAAAGCGAATTTGATCGTTATCATATCGGCCGTGAACATTAAGGGAAAGTAAAATTTTAAAAATATGTATCAATATTATTATGATACATAAGAACAAAACAGACTGCTGACACCTTAAAAGTGGCCATTTTTTCCCTATTTCATGTCAACCGAGATACAAGATATACTAACTTTGTCCAGAGCCTCCAATAATGAATAAATTGTTTCAAAAATTATCCGATTTATAGAACATATAAATTATAAGAAATTGCAAAGACAGATTTTTGAATTTTTGCTCTGATCTATAGATATTGAAAATCTTGTATAGCTTAAAAACAGAATGAAAACCATTGAAAAATTATATAAACTAATATTGACCATTATTAGTTCTATATATTTATTGAATTTGAACTTCTGTTTTTTATCCTAAAGCCCAAAAAAGCATTTTGAAATTTTGGAGATTGCTCATAAAAAAATAAGATAACGAAATTTGGTTAAGATAATTTTATTGAATAGAATGTGTATACTTATTTATTTATATTTTTTAAAATTTAGTACAGTGGAAAATGAAAAAAATTGGTTTTCTGATTTGAAACGACCGTTCATTTGGTTGGCAGCGTATTATTTAATACAACATACTATGTTATTATTTAAATTAAATAATATTTTCGTAATTATTGTTTTCTTGAAGTTAATACAAATTGTCATGTGAATTACATTATTAATTAATATCAAAAATAAATCAATTTATTTTCTCAATAATAATTTTGTGAAAAAAATAATAGTGGTGAGATATCGGAGACACTTTTTGAGCAAAGCTCAAAAAGTGGCATTACTTGTATTGTATAAAATGAAAAGTAGGCTTCCAAAAAAACATATATAGACAAAATTACAGTGATTACAGTATTAAAATAATTATTAATATGATGTGTACCTTTAATAAAAAATGATGTTTTTATAAATTATGATTTTTTTGTTTCAAAATTCACTTTTTATAAATTAGATATACCCTAAAAATCATACCTCTTTAACTTTATAAGATTATGAATCAAAAGTGTTCGAATTATTTTAAATTTATTTGTCTATATAATTCTTGAGAATATATATATTTTTATGCATTATTTATTATACTTCTCACAAAAATTAAACATATTATAATTAGTTATAATATTTATGTTATATAAGTCAATAATATTATTTTAATATTTAATGTTTTTTTCGTATTAATGATGATCAACATGTAAATTTTATCATTAATTAATATTAACAAAGTTAGTTATATGGTCTTAGATCTATAAAAATATAAATGCATTATTCTATATCCGAGAATGTCGTTAAAAAGGTCAAATTTTAGAAAAATCAAAAGGTTTTATCGATCGTTATTTCGACCAGTTTAATTTTTCAAATGAATCAAAATCAAACAGCAACAACAAATCAGAACTCTCAAAACGAATGGGAAACGTTTACAACGCTCAAAAACATAATCTTTGGTTTGAATATAGATAATTTTGCTCAATTGATATCAACTGAATGAGAAAAAAATCATAAAGTGTTGCCAAAAATTATTCCCAGTCCGTTTACTTTTTCTTATATGAAAAAACATCAGCAAAAGCGATATTTTATCCTGCAAAATATTCAACAAGGATATTCAAATATGGAAATAGAAAGAAAAACAGGAATAAATTATAAAACAGTTGCAAAGATCAGAATGATGATTGACAATGGTGAAAATATTTTTATAAATTTTGGAAAAATTTGGGCCCCAACAAAGCAAATCTCAGATATAGTCGAATATATTAAAACAATGACCGAAAAGAACCGTATAATGTCAAATGAAGAATTGGCCAATATATGCAATTCATCAAATCAATTTACCAATATCTCAAAATCAACGGTTCAAACAATTAGAAAAAAATTAGGATTCAAGTTACTACCACCTATTTATACATTCTATATCACTGAAGAACAAAAAACTGCAAGAGTCTTTTTTTGTCGCAAACACCTATTTGAAAAAACAAAATGGGATAATATGTTTCTTATGGATGAATTTTATTTTTGGCTTGGAGATGACCACCGTCCGTTATACAGAAGAAGAGGAAAAATTTGTGATGAGATTAAAATATGTGAAAAGAAATTTCCTGAAAAGGTATTAATCTTTGGTGGAATATCAAGGAAGGTCAAAACATCATTAATAATTGTGGAAAAACAGACTGTTGATGCGATCACATACATTGATGAATTAATGAATGGATCCGGTCTTATTCCAGTCATGAACCAAGCCTATGGAGTAGGAAAATGGATTTTAATGCAGGATGGAGCCACGGCTCACACATCCAAAATAACTATTGATAATTTGAAAAATTATGTAAATATTATAGAAAATTGGCCGGCGATGTCGCCTGACCTCAACCCTATCGAGAATCTATGGAGTATCGTTAAGGCGAAAGTATATGAATCAAATCCGCAAACAACAGAGGAACTAATTGAATATTATTGTTGTATGGAGTTCAATTTCTGAAGAAGTTATAAATCACCTTATTGACTCCATGGAAGAGCGTATGAAGGAAGTAATAAGGAATTTTGGTGGGCCAATAAGCTTCTGAATTTTCTGAATAAAAGTGAAACTTCTTTGACCAAATTTTATTCCCAAATGTAAAATATTTCCAATTTAAAACAATCGTAATTAAGTCAATTATTTTTGAATTATATCTATCGTTGGGAATAATTTTTGACAACACTTCATGTTTTTCATATAGGATTTATTTTTTGCCGAAAAATAAATTAAATTGAATTTTGTTGAGTTTTGTAAATTCTCATTATCCTGAAAAACAATATCATTCAATATGATGATTTAAAATTGAGAAAATATTTTCATAATAATACATAGGGAATTATCATTGTTGCATAAATATGTTTGACATTTTACTAATTCATTAGACATCGCTTTTCAGTTTCTATATCATTATTATATATATCAACGAATCAGGCGGTTGATACTTTAACCGTAATTTCCTCTCAAAAATTATCATTCAATTTCATCTATCGGAGCGGCTCCCAGTTTTTCCTAGAAAATTTCGGTTATTTTTTCGGATGTTTATTCTTTACGTGTATCGTCATTCAATAATGAAAAGTTTATTATTAGAAAAAGTTTCATTTTCGAATTAAATGATTTACTTACGCATTTTTTCCTTCTTATTTTTTGCGCTGACCATTTTTTCCCTATATCATATCAACCAGCAAGCTTCCATATCATGATTTGATTCATTTTTTATCAATTTTATTTCTTTTTTTCTTTTCTCTTAATTTTTTTCTTATCTTATTATTCTTCTTTTATAAGGATCCAGTATAAACTGCCCTACTGAAAATTTATTCTTTTCCAAGAAATCTCGGTGGTTGAATGTAATACTTACGATTAAAAACAAACAATATTTCTTCCATATGATGTACTATTTATTTATTGAAATATTAAGATTTTTGATAAAATATGACAGATAATTAAATTTTATATTAAAATAAAATGAAAAAAATCGTTCTATTACATTTTTACAAATCTAAATATATAAATAAATATTTAACTGTTTTTAATTTTTATTAGTTATCCATAAAGTTCTATTCATTTCAAATCCAAAAATTCGAATTCTTCGTTAATACAAAATTATAATTAATGGATTATCTTAGCTTTATACTTGGATTTATATTTTGTAATTATCTTTATATATTTAAGAAATGTTGTTTAGATTCTAAAAATACGATTATAATTCATCGAAAAAAGCATAAAAGTTAAAATAAGAAAATCGGTTTTGAAATATATTTATTTCGTAATTATATAGATTAAATCCAATTTATCATTAGTAAAATAAATTACATGGATGCGTAAATTATATAAACAGAGTATAATATTAATATTTATTGAAATTTGTTGGCAAACTTCATTTGAAATTTTTAACTTCAAATTTTCAATATCTGTCTATTGGTTGATTTCGATTTATTTTGTAATTATATATTTGATTTTATTTTGTTTTATCACTTATATTCATCCCTCTCTATTCATTTTAAAATTTATTTTTTTGAATTGAGTGCAATTTGATCGTTTTGAATTCAATTTTTTTGATGTATTTTTTAATGCATTCTGCGTTTTTTGTTTTTTCTCTCTTATTTTTCAGGATTCTAAATTAATTTCAGAAAATATGTTATCACATTATTAAATTTAATTTCTCATATTAATTTCAAAATTGAATTTTGCTTTCATGATGATTTATTCATCATTTTTCTTAATTTTCTTCCTTTTCTTCTTCTTTTTCAATTTCTTCTTTTTCAAAACCATATCTTCGGATAATTTATAAAATTGTTGTAATAGAACGATTTTTTTCATTTTATTTTAATATAAAATTTAATTATCAGTCATATTTTATCAATAATCTTAATATTTCAATAAATGAATAATACATCATTAGGTAGAAATATTGTTTATTTTTAATCGTAAGTATTACATTCTTCCACGAGATTTCTTGAAAAAAAATAAATTTCCGGGGAGACCGTTTATGAATTTATCGAATAATCGTTTTCTATTCAATATAGTGTACCCCACCTTAAAATAAGATTTTCTTTTCTTTGTTAAATTTGGTATATTTGAACATTATGTAATTTCCCTACAAATCAATTTTTTTATTATAATATAAATAATGGTTATTCTAAGTATAATAATTTAATAATTTCTTTCCTATTATATAGTGTGTATCAATCTAATATATCAATTATATAAATGTACAATGATTTTCCCGTTGATTGATGCATAATTTTTTTGATCTAATAATTGTATTAAACTTTAATTTTAATTACTATATATGGATTAACATTTCTTCTTACATTATTTATATTATCTCTCACAGAAACTCGACTTATTAAAAACACAGATCACGATCGAAAGGTGGTAATTAATGTTATGTTTCATATTAAGATTTGGAAATTATTCGAAACATTTAACACAGCACTTATGAAAGCATCTAATAATGGTAATCTAGAAATAGTTAAATTTCTTTTTGAACATTAAGGAGTTGATATTAAGGTTATGATCTATGTTTATTATAAAATGGGTTTAACCATTTTAAATAAAAAGTGATTGAACCTCAAAATAAAACAAAAATATTTTCTTTAATAAACAATATTTTTTAAAATTGCTAAATTAATTTATCATGATAATAACTATTTAATTATATTTTGTAATATTATATTCAGAATTTAAAGAGATTAAAAAAAATTAGTAAAATTGATTAATTCTAAACTAGAGCCTTTTCTTCTTGCTCATAGGATATTGATCTGAGTTATTTTTTAGATATTAACTTCAATCATTTCTATGATTTTGTTTTCATTATTTTTGATTTTGTGCGTAATCTGTAGTTGAAATATTAATGTTTTTTTAAATTAAATATAATATTTTCTTAATTATTGTATTCTCGAAGTTAATACAAATTGCCATGTAAATTACATTATTAATTAATATTAAAATTAAATCAATTTATTTTCTCAATAATAATTTTATAAAATATATTAGTTAGATGGCGTAGACACTTTTTGAGCAAAGCTCAAAAAGTGGCATTACTTGTATATTATTGCGAATGAATTGAAAAATATAAAAATACACAAGAAAATAATTTATTTTTACGATTTATATATCAGGAACATAACCTGAAAACTCAGCATTTTTTTCTTTTTCCCTTCTTACATAGATAATAACACCAATAGCAATAACAGGCGCAAATACTAAACATCCAATTACGATTCCAGCAATCGCTCCACCACCCAAAGACGATTTCTGTTCTTCAGCTGGATCGGATGTGCCCAAAGTATGAGATGTATCTTCTGATTGTCCAGGTGAAGAAGAAGAAGAATAAGAAGAAATAGATGATAAAGAAGTAGATGTCGAAGTTGAAGATGAAGGCATATTAAACATAGAAGAAAACGAAGGAATCTCTGGTGAATAACTCATATCCATTGGGATTGCATTTTGTGATGCACTTACCAATTCTCCAATCGCCTGTTTTATTAAGTCTAAATCCATAACCATTCTTCCTTGTGTATACTTTATATCCTTTATTTATCTTCTCTACACCAAAAACAGGATATACTCTTTTCGAAGAACGATACACTTTGACCATTGAAATTATCCATCGGCATTTCAGTTTCTATTTCAAAAGAGCTATCGTTATAGTCAAAAAAAATTAATTCACCATACTTTGTCAAAACAATTTCATATTTTGAAATTCCGACAAAAGCAATGATTCAAATGGAACTTTGTGAAAAAGGTGACATTTCAGATATTATTTTTGAGGAACCTGATATTTGGTATTTAATACATGATATTGGGATGGCATTACAGATTCTCCATTCACATGAATTGATGCATTTAGATGTATCTCCTGGTAACATATTAATGACAAATGATGGTCATTTCAAATTAGCAGATTTTGGTACACTTACTAAAATAAATCATTTCACGGAAGGAGATGAAGGTGCAGGACCATATGTATCACCAGAAGCTCTTGCATATCCTAATGGAATACATTTGGTAACAACAGCAACAGACATTTTTAGTTTTGGAGTCGTTTTAATGGAGGCTGTAACAGGAAAAAATGCACCAAGAGGCGGAAGCCAGGGCTACGCAAAACTTCGGAAAGGAGAAATTGGTGTTGGACATGGTATATACCAGACAAATTGCACTCCAGAATTACGCGATTTGATAAACTCAATGATGCGCCCGAATCCAAGTGAAAGGCCAAGCGCAGAGTGGATTGTTAATGTTTCTTGTTCTCATTGTAATTAAAATGGTTTTTTCAGGGTTAATTGATTTTTTTTGTGTTCCCTAATTAAATAATATACTGTTTCCCCAGTACGTTAAACTTAAATTCTCAAAAAATTAAAAATATTTTGATCACTAAATGCTATATTTAATGATAAAGAATCAGAATTTTATTTTTTCTTAGAGTTAATGATGAGGGGGAAAGGAGCATGATGATAGATCTTCATGAAAAATAATTTATCTATCGAATGGATAAAAAAACGTTTTAAATGTAGCAAATCGTTAAAACAAAGTGAAGATATCCAAGCTGTATAAAATTGTTGATAATAGGTGGTGTGTTTTATTTCATTCTACAAAAACAGTAAAAAGTTTTATCGGATTTAACCCCAAACAGTAACCCAAACCGTTGTCATAAAAACATGATATGCATTCATGTAATCATGATTGAAAGTAAACTGGTTATTTTGAAGTTGTTGTTTTGTAACGAGTTTTTCTTTGGACTGTTTATTGATTCAGCTGATTTGCTTTTTTACACGAACAAATAACGTCAATTAACTATAGTTATGCTCGAACAAAATGCAGATGGATTTTAAGTTGGCATTTTCGTGGCATTTTTCTTGACAGTTCTAGTACAGCTTTATCAAAAATAACTGTTAATTTTTTTTCTTAACCCATATAAAACTTATATTAATAATTTTTTAAAAGATTTAAGTAATACTTCCCTTTATTTATGTTTTAGAGAACTCTTCATTTTATTTGAAAGGTTGCATTACATCAATTTGATGATATATTTACTGTTGTTATCTATTTCTTCTTTGATATCTTAAAATATTATGAATGATTATTAAAATAAAATTAAGAATAATAAAGAAATAATACTTGCACCAAAAGCAAGTGTAACAGTTTTTGAAGTAGATCTTAATGAAAATGAATTTGATGTAATATTTGAGTTCGTGATTGAATTAGAATATATTTTAGAATTTGAATATGATACAGAAGATGCATTTGCTGTTGTAAATGCATTCGATTGTGTAAATGAGTTCGATTGTGTAAATGAGTTTGATTGTGTAAATGGATGTGTTGGCCATGGTTGACAATTTTCGATTGTTGTTCCTTTTGATACATCAAATTCACCAAATTTTGTTGAATTATATGAATCCAATGTCATTACACATTTGACAGGACAATTATCAAATGCATCATCACTAACATGAGGTTGTGAGTGGCCATAATAATAAACACAATTTAGAGATGTACATTTATAAAATGCTCGTGTCTCAATTGAAACCACATTTTCACCTATAATAACAACTGATAAAGTAGAACATTCGACAAAAACTTTTTCATTGATAGTAGTTAATGAATTTGGAATTTCGATACTTTTAAGAGAAGTACAATAGGCAAATGCACTATTCTCAATTGTAGTTATGTTATTTCCAAAAATAACATCTGATAATTTATGACATTCATAAAAAGCAAGCATTTTAATTGTAGAGAGTGAATTTGGTAATTTAATTCGTTCAAGTGAAGATTCAGCAAATGATTCCTCACCAATACTAATCAGATTTTCGTTAAAAATTACTTCTGTTAAGTTAAGGCAACGAGAAAATGCTTTATCTCCTATTATAGACAGTGATTTAGGTAAATTTAATTCTTGCAAGTAGAACGCATTCACAAAATGCGCTGAAATTGATTTTCATAAGCTTTTCTCCAAAATTAACTTCAGTTAATTTTCGACATCTGAAAAATGCATAATCTCCAATGGAAGAAAGTGAATTTGGTAATGAAATTTTACTAAATGCACATCCAAAAAATGAAAAATTGCTAATTGATGTTAGATTTTCTCCAAAAATTACTTTAGACAAATTTTTGCAATTATAAAATGTATTATTACCAATTAGAGAAACTGAATTTCCAATTTTAGCAGATGCAAGTTTCATCCACCCACTAAATACACCAGGCGGTATTGAAGTAATATTATCAGCAATAATCAAAAATAATGTGTCATTTTCATAGAGTGTTGTGTTTATAAAATCATCTGAAGTTTTTATTGTAAGTGTTTTTGTTGTATTATCAAATATTCCAAATGTGGGTATAATTAGAAAGCAAAATATCTGAACAATCATTCCTTTCCTATGAAAACAATAATGAAAATGGTTTCTGAGTTCATAAAATAAGACATAAAACTAAAATTATGATTCTAAAGTTTAAGACAAATGCTTTCTTTCATAAATTATATCAAAAAAAAAAAAAAAAAAAAGAAATTACTGGTAAAAGAAAATAAATATCTTCAAAATGAAAATAAATTTTAATATAAAATACATTTACTTTCAAGAAGTACCTTAACGCTTTCTGTGTGACCTTTTTTACATGCGAAAATTAGCGCTGTTTTAAATGATTCAAATAATTTCCAAATATTATTACCAAATTTTAAATAATTAAGATAATCTTTAACTAAAAAATTTAAATATTTTTAGAATTTACATTAATTCCTTTTTGTTTAAGAAGCAATTTAATGGCATCTACTTGACTTGTTCTAGCTGCAATCATAAGTGCTGAGTTAAATAATTTGTATAATTTCCAAATATTACTTTGAAATATAAAATCACATAAATAAACTTTAAACAGAATAAATCAATATCAACACTTTTTATATTAATATCTTTTCGTGAAAGAAGCATTTTAATTACACCAAGATGACCATTTTCAATTGCTTTTATAAGTGCTGTATGAAATAATATGATTAATTATTATATATTATTTTAAAACATAAAATTTTTGAAATCAACAACAAGCAAAGCAAATAAAAAATCTTTAGAATTGATATCAATTCCATCTTGATCAAGAAACAAATCGACTATTTCAACGTTTCCATATTCAGATGCAAAATGGAGTGGTGAAAGAAAAAATATAAAAAAAATTTAAATATTATATTGAAATATGAAATCAATAAATTAAATCCAAAATAGGATAAAGAAATATCTTTAACACTAGGATTAATTTCTTTTTGTTCAAGGAATAATTCAACCATTTCTAAATCATTTTTTTTAGTAGCTTTTATAAGTGCAGTTTCTAATAATCCGAACAAATTCCATATATTATTATTAAATATAAAGTTAATAAAAATAAATTCTAAATAAAACAAAATAAAAAATCTTCATCATTAACATTAATTCCTTTTTGTTTAAGAAGGAATTCAACCATTTCTAAATTGTCTTTATCTGCAGCTTTAATAAGTGCTGTTTGAAATAATTTTTCATAAGTTCCATATAATCAAGATAAAAATTAAAACAATAAAATAATTTTTAAAAAAAAAACAAATGAAAATCTTTTACATTTATATCAATTCCTTTTTTAATAAGTGATACAACTTTTTTTGTTTCACCTTTTTCAGATGCATTTATAAGTTCTTTAATTTCTTTTTCTTTCTTATTAAGTAAATCTACAACTTCAGTATAACCATTTTTATATGCTATTTCAAGTGGTGTTTTAAAAGTTTTAAATAATTTCCAAATATTATTTTGAAACATAAAATCATTATAATAAATTTTAAATAAAACAAATGAATATTTTCATTGATGTTAACTCCTTTTTGTTCTATAATAAATTTAATAAGTTCAATGTTTTTTTTTTCTAAAGATGTTAATAAAATACCTTTTGGTATTGGATTATTTTGTATAAAATACTTTACGAGATATAAGTTTCCATTTTTTGTTGCATTTAAAATACAATTTTCAATAACCAAAATTTGTCTTTTTTCTGTTAAATAATAAAGAATTTCATAATTTGCATTGTTAACACATATGCTTTCTAAATCAGCTGATTTCCATCCAAAACCTGCTATGTCTTTTTCATAAATATATTTAAAAATATCATTTTGATGAAATTTAATTGCTGTTTCATGTGCATTATTAAATGATGAGTTATTTTGTTCACATAAATGAATTATTTCTAAGTTTCCTCCTGCAATTGCATATTTACCCGTGTTATTTACATTTGCATTATTCATAAGTAAATATTTAAAACATTTAAATGAAGAAAAAAATGCTGCATAATCAATTAATGAAACATTGTTTTGATTAATAAATGAACATTTTTCATAAAGTGATGGTTCAATTGTTTGATTAAAATCAAAATTATTTTGTGATGATATTTCTTGTAATTTTTGTAATTCATCATTTCGAATTAGTTTTGCAATTTCATTTGAATTAACTCCTTCTTGAATTAATTTCTTATGAAGTTCCCAATTATTATTTGATAGTTCTTCATAATGATCTAAAAAAATCTTTATCTAATGAATTATAATACATGTTTGAAGCAGGATTGAGTTACACTCCTTGGGGATCGATGGGCAGCAATAAACCTTCCAATAGCAAAGGAACATGGGAAAACAGCGCACCTACAAGTCCAAGGGTTTCTTCAAGTAATAATTTTCAATCAACAAATGCTCACAATCCATTTAATTGTGGCAAACATAATGTAAAAGATAAAATAAAAGCTATTCCAGATCCTCCTGATAATTTATTTAAGTCTAATACGCGAAATGTAAAATCATCAACTCAAAATAAAGGAACTAAACCAACGACAGTAGCACCACCACCGTCAGTATCATTTGGACAAATAATAATGAAAATAAGCCAACTCCTTCACTAACAACACCAACTCCTTCACAAACACCAACTCCTTCACAAACACCAGCTCTGGGTATCTGAATTTAGATTCATTATTAAATAGTGATAAAAAGCCAGATATGAATATAATGAATTCCATTATATCTTGGCTCGAAGAAAATAATCCTTTATATGCTAAAATTCGTCCTATAACTATTGAATATCTTCAAGCTATAATAGATACGTCAGTTAATCCTGGAAATGATGTACCGGCTTTTGCTTATATTGATGAAAATATGAATGATGTTCGCTCAAATGAATATAATAAAATTCCAATTAATTTACCTGATGAAGCAGGTAATAAAGTTATTAAGTATTTGGAATTGAGAAAATTTCACCATTATGTTTTCCAATGTTATTTCCGTTTGGAAAACTTGTACCTATTTCAGGAAAAACAATTCGCGATAAAGCTAGATCTTTACTTTTGGCTCATCCATTTTATCGTTGCGGTAGACTTCAATGTTTTTTAATTCTATTTTTATACTATGCTATTGTGACTAGAAATGCAGCTTTTATTCAAAATAGATTATCTTTTCAATATATTAACATTCCAAATGGAGCATCACGTAATATTCCGAATTCTCTTCTCAAATTAAATGATCCTGCATTCCCAGAATATTGGTCTCAAAAACAATCACATGTTCGCGCCATGTGCTGTGAGTTTGGAGATCCTGACTTGATGCTTACATATACTTTTGTAAACTATTAGTCAGATGTTAAAATAATTGAAAATAATATTAAAAGAATAGGGTTTGAAACAAATAATTGTGATATAAGATTTTGTCCTAATGAAGAAATATCGATATGGCATTCACGATTTTCTGAAGTGTCCGAAAAAGGTTTTTCCCTATTAATTACACAAATGGGTTTTGGGAATGTTGCTCATTATTGTTGGAGACTTGAATTTCAAGCGCGTGGCGCACCCCATGTACATGCTTTAATTTGGCTTCAGGAACGTATTTCAGTTGAATCACTTCATGATAAATATTTTGCGCATGCACCAAATCCAGAGCTAAGAAAAATGTATCATCTAGTAAATTCTGCAATGATTCATTGAATTGATTAGATTATGATTCATATACAATTGTAGAGTTCAAAGGTGTCTAAAAGGTAATCCTGATGGAAATTGTAAATATGGTTTTCCAAAACTACCATGCCATGAAATGTTCATAAATGAAGATGGTGAAATTTTTCTTCCACGTGATGAAAATGAAACTAGAATCATTGAATATTCACCTATTTTTCTATATAAGTGGGGTGGTCACTGTCACATGCACATTTTAAGACATACAATGCATGAAAAATGCTCACCAAATGCAGTACATTATATCGTTAAATATAATTATAAACCCGAACCGAGTTTGAGATTACAAGTTTCTGATCAATCAAATAATTATAAAACAAGTTCTAATGCAAGAGTAGTTTCAGTTGAAGAAGCTTTAACTACTATGATATCTGGGGATGTGTCAAATGCAATAGAATGGGGACTTCGGAAAATTATGGGACAAATAGAATCAATTGATAGAGATAAATTATTTGGAGGGAAGAGTTTACTACTTCTTTTTGATGATTTAGCTCAGGTTCCGGCTGTGACAATTAATTCAGATGATTTAAATGAAGCTTTACATCAATTTCATGAAAGTATTTCATATAATGGGTTTATTAAATGGGAACTAAAACAATTAATAAGACAAAATCCTGATGAAAGACTTTTTATTGATTTACTAGATAATATTCGTAATCATGCTAACAATGAAGCTCTCAGCAATGATGTTTTAGTAAAATTGAAAAAAATTTTCATTCCTGGATTATTAGAAGATGTTGTAGATATTATAGATGATTTCATAAGACATGACAATCCTAATGGAATGATAATTACATTTACAAATTCTATGGCGCAAATCTTTAACCAATATATTATTAACAAAAGAATGAATGCAAATGGTTATACAAAAATTCGATTAAATGCTAAATTTCATATAAGAAATAAAACAAATTTTATTGCTAATCGATTCGATGATTATTCTACATCAATTAATAGACAAAATTCATTGACTGAGATGCAAATAGCTTCACAAGCTGATATTAAAATTTTATGTGCTGCAATGAACAAACATCATGTAAATTCAATAATACCTTTGTCTGTTTCGATTATTCCAGGAGCAAGGGTAATGCTTTTGCAAAATCTTGATGTTAACCTCGGGTTAATTAATGGTGCAAGAGGTGTGGTTGTAGATTATATTGAAAATATTGATTCGTTAGCTATCAAATTCGATTCCCAGAATGAAAATGAAGAACCAATATTGATACCTCGAAAAAAAACATTAGAATATCAAATCAATGATGGAAAACAGATATTTATGTATCAGTTTCCTATTAAGTTGGCTTGGGCAATCACAGCTCATAAAGCCCAAGGTCAAACATTAGAAAAAGTTGCCATACATATTGGAGAAAATGCATTTGCTCATGGAGCATTTTATGTTGCTTTCTCACGTGTAGAATCTTTATCCAATGTACGACTTTTTGGTCTCAAGGATTGGCCAGAAAATGGTCCTGCATTTCATGTAAATCCTTATATTCAATTCAAGCAAAATTCTCCAGCTGAAAATGAATTCATATAATAGCTCTGAAATGAGAAATTCATAATAAATCAAAAATTAATTATATTTTTATTTTTTGTTTCTCTTTTTAAAATTAATTTGGCGTTTGACACTTTTTGAGCTTCGCTCAAAAAGTGGCCTTTCTTGTTTGACTTCATTTTGAATGGATGAAACAAGCCATGATTCATCTGATGGTCAATTCGACAATCTCCAAATACCACATTCACTAGAACAAATTATATTTGATTTAAATGAAGAAAATCTCGAATTTGCGATTCAAAAAACGATAAATTTATTTGATACCAATTACAGTTATTCATTTAATTTAGTTATATGTTTTTTAGTTTATTCAGCATTTTCCTCTCAAATGAATGAAAGTAATTTATATTTTAAATACTTACGAAATATTGAAGAGAAAGAAAAAGAATTAAAATGTGATGATAAAATCATCGAAATCTTTGGTAATTATATATCTGTTATTAAAGAGAATGAAGCGTATTATTTAATTAACGAAATGATTGAACAAAATTTAATGAATCAAAATGTAATTAAGAATAATAATTCGAAATATTTCGCACATTATAAAACAGAAATAGAAAACAAAATGAGAAATAATGGTGAATCATATGAAAGGGCTTTTGTAAATAATTATGAAGAACTTTCAAAGAATGATTTTGAACTTCATAAGAAATATATTAAAGAAGGACATAATCCAAAAGAAATTGCAGAAATAATACGAAATGATGATATCGAAAGACTTAAAGAAATTATGTCACAATCTAATTTAAATTTTAATCAAAGAATTGAACCATCGCTTTATGAAAGATGTTCATATATTAATCAAGGAGATATTCGAATAGTTGATTATGCAGCATTTTTTGGATCAATTAAATGCTTTAAATACCTTAAGATGAATGGTTGTAATATAAATAATTCAACCACTTATGCAATTGCAGGTGGTAACATTGAAATCATTCATTTATGCGAACAAAATCATTCATCATTTAATGGAGCATTTGAAGCAGCAATTAAATTCCATAAAAATGATATTTTTCATTATATTTATGATAATAATTTAGAAACATTTGAAAATAATTATCGACGTAATTCATCAAATAATATCGATAGTTTAGCAATTTTATGTGTTAAACATGGAAACTATGAAATTCTTTCATTTCTTGAAAAACAAAAGTTCTCTGTTGGTAATAATATTATTAATGAAGCTGCAAGAACAGGTAATATATATCTTGTTAAGCATTTTCTTCAAAATAATGTAACACCTAATAACATATTAATATATGCAACTGAATTTGGGAACTTCGAACTTGTGAAATATCTTTTACACACTGATGGTGATGATCATGTTGATAAACCAAATATTTGTTTATCTTATTTGAAATTTTATTATAATATTTAAAATCGATCTAATCTTAAAAATGGAAAAATGTCAAAACGATTTAATAAATATGCTTCCTAAACAAGAAGGAAATAATAATAATAACGAATTTTATATGATTTTTATAATGATTATATAAAATATTTCAAGTTTTTAATAAGAATTTAAAATTTTTTCTTAATATTTATAACTGAAATTTTAATGAGAATGAAGAATGAACAAAAGGAACTTTTAAATCTTTTCAATGGAAAACAAGATATTAATGTAAATGCTACAGATGTTTCACAATTTTATTTGGCATTTGTTTTATTAAAATGATATATGATAATAATATTTGGAAATCTCTTAAAATATTTAACACAGCACTTATTAAAGCGGCATCAAAAGGTTATATTAAGATTGTGAAACTACTTCTTAATAATAAAATAGCAAATGTAAACATAAAAAATGTTTTTTTATTTGAGTTCAAAATAATTTTATTTATTTAATATATCAAGAAAATATTTAATGTATTATATAATTTTGTGAAACAGCTTTCATGTTATCTTTGAAGAACGATCACATTGAGATAGCTAAATTACTACAAGAAACAGAACAAAATGATATTAATGCTCAAGATATTCAATTGTTTTATTTCAAATTTGTTATAATCATATCAAGTTTCAATATAATATTTGGAAATTGTTCAAAACTTTTAAAACAGCACTTATTTATGCATCTTCAAAAGGTAATATAGAAATAGTGAAATTACTACTTGGAAAAGAAGGAATTAATATTAATGCTAAAGATATTTATATATTTTATTCAATGTTTGTGTGAATTATTCAATATTTCAGTATAAAATTTGGAATTTATTTTAGTTTTTTGATACAGCACTTATGCATGCATGTAAAAAAGGTTTTTCAGATATAGTTAAATTACTACTTGAACAAAATGGAATTGACATTAATGTTAAAGATATTTATTTGTTTTATTAAAAGTTTATCAAAATAATTTAGAGTTTCAAAATAATATTTGACAATTATTTAAAGCATTTAATACAGCACTTATAAATGCATCTTCAAATGGTAATATTGAAATTATTAAATTACTACTTGAAAAAGAAGGAATTGATATCAATGCCAAAGATATTTATTTGTTGTATTTGGAATTTATTTTAATAATTTTGGATTTCAAAATAATATTTGAAGATTGTTTAAAATATTTCGAACAGCGCTTTTTATGGCGATTTTTAAAGATAGCATAGAAGTTGTCAAATTACTTCTTGAACAAGAAGGAATTGACATCAATGCAAAGGATATTTATTAGATTCATTCAGATTTTCTTTTAATAATTTGGTGTTTTAAAATAATATTTGGAAATTAATGAAAATATTTAATACAGCATTTATAATTGCATCTTCAAATGGTAATATAGAAATCGTTAAATTACTTCTTGAACAAGAAGGGATTGATATTAATGCTAAAGATGTTTCTTCGTTTTTGCTTAATGCTTATTCCAATAATTTAAGATTTCAAACTAATATTTGGAAATTATTTGAAATATTCGAAACAGCTTTGATGAATGCATCTGAAAACAATCATATTGAAATTGTTAAATTACTTATTGAACTAGAAAATATTGATATAAATGCTAAAAATATTTGTTTCTATTATATATTGTTTATTATATTAATTTGATTTTCCTTGTTAATTTTTGGGATTTATTCAAATTGATTAAAACTGCATTGATGAATGCATCTGAAGACAATCATATTGAAATTACAACATTACTTCTTCATCATAAAGAAATAGACATCAATACTCAAGACATTTATTTAAACTATATAGATATTATTTATATCATATCATGTTTCATGATAATATTTGGAAATTATTTAAAGAATTTGAAACAGCTCTTATTTTCGCGTCTAAAAAAGGTTCTGTAGAAATTGTTAAATTACTTCTTGAACAAGAAGGAATAAATATTAATACTAAAGATATTTAATTGTTTTGTTTATGATTTATTTTTGTGATTTTGGCTCTCAAAACTTTATTTGGAAATTGATTAAATCATTTGAAACAGCATTAATTGGATCATTTCGAAGTGGTAGTATGGAAATATTCAAAATTCTTCTCGAGCAAAAAGGAATTGATATTAATGTTAAAAATATTTATAAGTTTTATTTAAAATTTGTTTTAATAATTTTTAAATTCAAAACAAAATATGGAAATTATTTACATCATTTTGGTCAGTTCTAATAATGGTATCAGCAAATGCAGACGTAGAAAAAGTTAAATTGCTTCTTGAACAAGATGGAATTGATATTAATGCTAAAGATATTAATATGTTTTGTTTAAAATTTAATTTATGTTTTCAAAATCTTAAAAAGACATTTGGAAATTACAAAAATTATTTGATACAGCTCTTATATATGCATCGAGAATGGGTCACACAGAAATAGTTAAATTACTTCTTCAACAAGAAGGAATTGATATAAATATCGAAAATATTTATTTTCTTTATTTGATATCCATTTTAATGATTTGAGATTCCAAAATAATATTTGGAGATTACTCAAAGTATTTTGGACTCCTATATTATGTGCATCTCAATATGGACATAGAGAAATAGTTAAATTACTACTTGAACAAGAAGGAATTAATATCAAATATCAAAATATTTATCATAATTTTATGTATTATTATAATATTTGGAGATTTTTTGAAGCATTTATAGCACCACTTTTGTGCGCAACATGGAATGGTCATATAGAAATTATAAAAATGCTTCTTGCGCAAAAAGAAACTGATGTAAATGTTACAGATATTTATTTTCTTTAATTTATTTTTGCTTTATTGATTTGATATATATAAATAACATTTGGGAAATATTCAAATTATTTCAAACATCACTTATGCTCGCATCTCAGAAAGGTTATTTGGAAATTTTCAAAGTACTTCTTGAAAGAGATGAAATTGATATCAATATCAAAGATATAAATTAATTTTACTTAAAGTATAACTTAATTTTTTAATATACCAAACTAATATTGGGAAATCATTATTATATTATCTTACAGCACTTATGTTCGCATCTGGAAATGATCGCACAGATATAGTTAAATTACTTCTTGAACAAGAAGGAATAGATATCAATGCACAAAATAATAAAGGGAACACAGCAGTTCTCATTGCAGCTGCTAAAAATAATAATGCAATTGTTCAGTTGTTTAATGAAAAAGGAGTTACATATGATATACAAAAATTGCTATCCAATAATAGTAGAGAAAACATTTTACGTGAAGTAAATTTACCTGGAGACCAACTACCTGATTCCCTAATTTCTCAAATTCCAAGGAATATGGGGCATTGTACCTTTGAAGTAACTGGATATAATCGTGCATTTCATGAAAAATATTACTTGTGCAATACATGTGGAGTATTTCCTCCATATGCTATATGTAAACAATGCGCAAAAATATGCCATATGGGACATAATTTGATAAAAGTTACTCCTAAAAATTCTGAAGGTATATATTGCGAGTGCGGAGCAGGTCATTGCCTTTTCCCATGTAAGATAATAGAGAAAAACGAAAGAAAAAACAAATCAACGTGTATTATTTCTTGAAAGAAACAAAAAAAATCTTATCTTAGAAACTTTTAAATGCTGTTTCATATTTATTTCCAATAATAAAAATAAAAATGTTTGATTTTATAGATATTTAATAATTATTAATTTATGATGAAATTTATTAGATTGAGCAAACATAAGTTAATACAAATATAGGTCAGCTACAATGTCCTCTCTACTTGCAAATTGAGGATACATATGTAAACATTCGAGTCCTCTTAAAATCACTGACACTTTTTTAACGTCCTCCTTTTCGAGTTCTTTTGGATGCAAAAACGAAACAAAAAAGACGCATCTGATGTCCGTCTTAGTGTTAACATAGCTCAAGAATAAGCTCATAATTTGTTTCTGCTCTGGGAGATCAGCATCAGGACACTGTGTGAAAATATCAACCATATCTTCAAAAGGAAGATCAGTGAAACTAATTTTGTGATGGCTTCCAGCGTTTTGGAAAGGAAACTCTACGAGTTTACGTAAGTTTTTGGAAAGTATAGGAATAAGGTGTTTGTGAAGATTTAAATCATTATTTACAAAAATGCGAAGAAGAAGTTGTAAATGCCCCCAATTATTAGCAGTATCAATAACTTTATAGATTTTTCCTGAATCATTGAGCTCGTTTAGCTTATATTTAAAATCGTCCGATTTTTTCTCTAAAGAATCATAGAGTGTGTCACATAATTCGAAAAAACAGAGAAGGTCATCTGCATTAGTGTGTTCTGGAGGGTAATAAAACGTGATTGGTGGTTTAAATAATTGTTTTTGAGGAAAGTATTGGTGAATATAAAAGCAATCTTCCCAAAACATTTGTATATGCGAATTTTGGTTGGGGTTGGAATTGTGATTAATGAAATCAAAAGGAACAGTTGCATTCGAAATCACGACAGAAAACCGACCTGATAAATAAATCGGGGACAGCTCAGTTCCTATTTGGTTGAGTAGCTCTTGCAGTTGTGGTCGCTTTTTAGAAGCAGCATGAATCAATGCATAAATTTCATTTGGCTTAAAAATATTTCTAATTTGTTCAGAAGCTAAATGCTCTTTCACCTGATTGAATGTTTCATTTGAAATTTGCAATAATTTCTCTAATATAATTTTTGCAAATTTTGATTTTTCTTCTTTCTGACTCATGTATTTGTCACTTTTCCGGGCCACTCCTGTTTCATTTTTTGAATTATTTACTTACGTAAGCAAAACTGTTTATTATGTTATATTCCAGGAATAATAATATATATATTGTTTTGATTAGGATTGAAAAAAGAAACAAATTTCATGTAAAAAATCTAGCAGTTCATTTAAAATATTTAGATATGAAAAAAAAAAATAATCACCTAAAAATTTAATTTTTTCTAATATTGCGATGTACATAAACAATAGAAGCAGGCATCTATTGTTTAAGTCTAAGGTTTAAGTTTCATCCTCAGAAGTATCTATCTCGACTTTCAACTTGTCCAAGTTAAAAATTGAAGAACGTTAAAATGCGATGCAAAATATGTAAACGGTCTTTATTCAAAATGAGGAAAATCCACATGCTGATTCTAGGGATCGAAACACCACTTGGACAAACATTACTCAAGGAAATGAAGGAAAATTTTGGGTTTCTTCAAGTAGCAGTGCCGTCTGGAATTTATCCAGATGATATTAATATTCCTTCAAATTTAATTAATGTCCCTCTTGACAACAGACAGGAATTAACAAAAGTATTTGAAAATTTCATTAGAGTTGTTGTTTCATGTTCTGAAAAATATTCAAATGAAACAATATTCAATGCAGCAAAAGATTCAAATACTAAATTTATTGATGCACAGTATTCCTATCCTCAAGCTGTTATTGAAGCTTCTTTATATAATTTGGCGTTCAATCCAACAAAAATGCATGCTTATCAATCAGCAAGCGGTATTGGTATTCGGGGGTTATGGATACTATCACATCAAAAACAATTTCCAAGTATTCCTCACGAAGAAAACAATGAATGGATCATCGAAAAAGATTCATATCATATCAATGACGTTGATATAAAGCACTATATATACTTTAGCAACAAAATTTTTGCAATGCTTTTTTACGTTGCAGCCATTCTTTTACGTATAATATTTCCATTTGGGTATTGCAAATCAACATATTCATCAATCTGCAATTGGAAATTTGAAGGCGAAACAATTGAACATAAGAAACGATATTCGTTCTCGTCAACAGCAGTATCTGTGGATGCAAATTACATTCGACCAGATCTGGTAATTCTTCATTTTCTAAAAGCGCTTGGTGTCAATGAAAATGAGTCTGCAGATTGGAGATGTTTCAAAAGATTCAAACTCCAACTAAAAGAGTATACACCTATAAATGAAAATAATGAATAAATTAATGTTGAACTGTTCTTAAAATAATGATGTTTTTGATTTCAAAAATCTTGGTTTTTTACTTCAACATATTTAGAGGAATTCATTCCTTTTTTTGGACAAATTACATCAACTCAATAAAGAAGACGTTAACATCAACTTCAGCTTAGCATTAAGAACGTGCACTAGTGAACATAGGAATAATGTTGCTTTTAACAAGATTTAAAAAATTCTAATTTTTATAATTTTTTCAATAAAATCCAATCTGTTTGTGGATCTTTTCCAAGAACAAATGTATGTTCTCCAATCCTTTCGAATCCATATTTCTTGTAGAACTTTTGTGCATCAAAGTTTTTCTCCCAAACTCCAAGCCAAATTCCTGTACATTTTTGTGTTTTTGCATGTTTAATTGCTTCATCCATCAGCATTGAACCAAGCCCAAGGCGTTTATAATCGGAGTCAATATATATCCTTTGGATTTCAGCATAATCTTTTCCTATATCTTCTGTTTGCGCATCACCATAATTTAATTTCAAGTATCCAGCAATATTACCATTTGTTTCAGCAAATAAATGAATCGACTTTGGGTTATTTATTTCAGAAAGTAAAATGTCTTCTGAATATGAATCTTTCAGATATTTTTCTAAATCTTCAGGCGTATTTTGTGCGGAAAACGTATCTGAAAAAGTTTTCACACATATTTTTTGTAGTAATTTCACATCCTTTGGATGAACAATCCTTATGCTTTTCATTTATATAACCTTTGGTCATCATCTGAAAAAGTGAATTTTGAAAGCAAAATAATCGTTTTATCAAAGACTTTACATAAAATAAAATTAATTTTACAATTTGTTTGATTTCAATTTATATTTCAATCATAAGTAAAAGGAATTTCAAATTACATTTTTTTATTCATTATAAAAATTTAAACCTTAACTTTTAATAACTGTATCAATTGCATAATTTCATTATTCCCTTTATATCTTTCACCAATTTCCTCAATAAACTTATTAATCGGGCAATTCATATTAATAGTTTTCCAGTCGTCGCCAGACGGCAACAACAAAAACGACTGAATAATAATCACAACGAGTCTCTCATTTGCGTTTTCACTCAGCGCGACTTCTATTTCCTTGGACACGGCCTCTTGCACAATCTCATTCATTCTCAAGTACGGCGCGACAGCCGCGAAAAACCTCACAGTGATATACAGAAACGGCGGCGGCGCGCAGTCGAAGAAGCGCGAAATCGCAGCGACGTTCATCGACACGGCCATTATCCGGGCCATCTCAGGCGTCTGCACCAAGACGACCGCCAAACTCAGTGCACGCGAAGCGACTAAAGTGTCATCTGATTGCAACATTTTCGACGTCGCATCAGGAACAATCGTTTTATCGATCCATTTCGAGTACAAAGCGAAAGGTAACAACGTCACTAATATACATGACGCGATTTGTTCTGATTCGAAATCGCTCAAATATTTAATTAACGTCGTCGTTTCGCTTAAGTTACGCTTTAACATTCCGCGTGGGAACTCGATCTTTAATGAAGCTTTAGCGGCGAGTTCGAATTCGGAAGAAGCGACTGCTAATGTAATTAATCGGATGATGTTATATTGAAGAAATGTTTCCTTCAAATTTTCATATTTTAATAGTTTTAATATTAATAATAATGAATTAATCGGATAACGATTTATAATTTGTGGTAATAAATATTCCGAAAACTTTTTCGCAAAGTTTGCGCTCTTACAATATGATAATACTGTCGACATATATCCTTCTTTAGCAAGTTTAATGAATATTAGACATTCAGGATCGAAGTCGACTTTTTTAGGGTCTAAACGTCGAATGATTGAATCGATTAAACTTAATGAATCAGAATTCGACTTTTCGATGAATAACAATAACAAATTACAATGTTTCTCTAATGTAATTGTATCGAATGATAACATTAAATTTAAAGCTTTCACATAATACACGTTATTTTTGGAGACATATTTGAAGATTAACATTCGAATTTGTGGTATTTTAATGATTGATTCTGCTGCATATGAAGAAATTTCATATGATTTATCAGAACAAAATTCTAAAATTCGTTTTGCGTCATTTAATGAATTAGAATGAATTGATAACAAAAATGAAATTGCCAATTTCGAATCAACTTGTTTTAATAATTCATTTGCGAATTCATTATATTCATTATCATTTAACGCGCGACATTTTTCTTGTATTTTCGGTTGGATCTTTGGTATATATTTTGATAAATTAATATATAATATTAAACTATATATCGAAAATTGTTTTGTTTTCTTTAATTCTTTTATCAAAAAATTCTTAGCAATAGTTTTAAGTTTCGGATTATCAGAATCAGTATATACATTCATTATAATCTCGAGTGAATTATCATCAATTATTTCTTTGGTAGTGATCTCAATTAATTGTTCTGTCGTCATATATAAAATCCCTTTTAATGCATTCGAATGATCTTTCGAAGTTAAGTTATAATAATTATTAAATTCTTCGATGTTTGTTCCTTTAAATATTAACTTCTCCGATTGTATAAGATTTATAATGTCATTAGAAGTCGGACGATTTTTAGGGTCACGTGACCAACCACAATTAAAGAAATTAATTAATGAAATGTCATATAACTTCGGCCGAATATCTTTCTCAAGAATTAAATGTTTTAAATAATTATTCGATAAGTTCGAAAATGGTTTTTCTTGCATTAATATCTCCCATACTAAAATAGTAAATGAATAAATATCAAGAGAATTATCATTATAAAGTGGATCGAGAATTACTTCAGGTGATATATACGTTGAAAAGTTTATCGATTTCAGAGGCTTATCGTTCTTATGAGTGGAATACCAAAAGCCGCCGATTTTAGCATTCAAGTTTTTGTCTAAATATATTACGTCTGAAGAAATGTTTCGATGAATGATTTTATGTAAATGCAAAAATTCAATTCCACGAATGATATCTAATACAATAATAGACTTTTGTGTGGTGGTCAATGGACTCTTTTGATCTTGAAGTTTGTCTTTTAATGTGCCGTTCTCACAATATTCATATAATAAACTTTGAAATGTAGTCGATGATGATTTCAAATGTAATATGTTTAAATGACCCGAATTATTAAGGATTTGGACATAGTTATTAAAGTAATTGATGTCATTGTCAGGATTAAATATTTCAAGTTGATAATATTTGTCATTTTTGGTCGCAAGAAAAATTGTAGAAAATTCGGATTTATAAAGTAATCGATTAGTATGAAGTGTGTTGGGCTCGAAAAGTTCAATATCTTTTTCATATTTGTTGATTTCGGCAATCTGATTGGCAAAATTTTGATTATTATACTTTTTGTGTATTAAGGAAAGATCACTTTGATGGGCTACAAATAATAAAGTAGGTGATAAAAATTCATCTGTTTTAAAATATTGTAAGATTTTCATGGAATTAAACCAAAAATTAAAAAATTTCTTGTATATGGTATCAAAATTGTTTTCTGATAAGACTTTGAGATGAAGCGATTCAGAACATGAATGACATAAAGATGCTAAATCTGTAATGTTTTGATTTAAATCTTCAATTAAATTTGAAAATTTATAATCAACTGATTTATTAAGCCTACCATCAAGGCATTTTTTAACAGTATCCATAAAGTTCGATGCTACTTTAAATTTATTTGAATGAATTATTGCAATTGAACATTGCGTTTGATAATATTTAATATTTTCATAAAGCTGATCGGTATAAGTATAAACTAACACTGAGCTTGATGATAATTTTAAAGAAGAAAGATTAGAAAGCAATTCTGAAACAGTAAGCATTTTATGGTGAGGGTGCTCCAAAAAATAAACTACACAAATATGTTTTCTTTTTTTTTGCTTAGAGCACTTTTCAATAATCACTTGAATTTCTACACGTCATATGATGATTGATATCAATCGAAAGCGGATTTCTTTTAAATTTAGGAATAAAGTTCTTATGAGGAAAATGTTTGACTTCAACTTTATGTTCAAAAAATTATTTTGTTGATAGAATCAATTTTGAAAATGAAAAATCTTTTACATAATAAGAGTTGTGCAAACAGAAGGTTTCACAATTAAAATTTTTATTAGCGTATAGGAATTTATTGAAAGATAGGTACGATTTATTCCACTGTGGAATTTTTAAAAATTTCTATTTTAGTTTTCATCAATATTAAATCAATTTTGATCGTAAATTCGACGATAGCATATTGAAATTTTTATGCATTTTGTAAATAACAAAAAAATTTTAAATTAGTTTTAAAATAAAAAATATACAAAATAAAGAAAATGCAAACTTTTATTCTTCTTCGTCATTGTGTTGATCTTCTGCAGATAAGAATACAACAATTACTGATATATTATCTTCCGAACTTAGCTCAAATGCGCGGTCTCTTATCTTTCTTGCTGCCTCCAGCGGGTCTATTTCGGATGCTATGAGGTCCACAGCTTCTTGGTCTGACATTACATCCCAAACTCCGTCGCATGCGATAATCACAAATGCATCTTCACTTGTAATCTGAACCTCCTTAATGTGTGGTGTTGGGTTCACGCAATCTCCGAGGAATCCATCACCGAGAGCTCTACTTACTGCCAACATTCCTCCAAGTCGACCTTCTTTTACAATACCTCCCTTACTTTGGATATATTCCATCTCTTCGGGCAAGTCAGGTTTATCATCTACGGTCAATCTCACGGCATTTCCATTATGCGACAATACGCAACGACTATCTCCAACATTCGCGACCGTTAACTTAGAACCGTCAACAACCGCAATTGCGGCGGTTGTGCCAACATAAACGCACCATGGCTTCATCTCGTTTTGGAGGACCTTGAACGAATCGGAGATTGCTGTGGTAAGAGGGGAGCCGCCATCGACTCTATTTTTGATGTAGTTGGGTAAATTTTGTGCTACGTATTCAGATGCATCACGACCTCCATGTCCATCAAAAAGACCAAAGAAAACAGACGTATCAGTAGGAATGTTAGGGACTACGCAAGACACATCTTCCATTTGTGGTCGACGACCAACAGTTTCAGCACTTCCATATCGAGAATGTTCTGTATCTTGTACAGTTTCATTCGATTCGATCGATTTCGCTTTGGATTCGTTCTCAACAAACGTCTCAAACAGTGCAGTGCCCTTCGCGCGCTCTTTCTGACGCGCTTTCCCGTCCAACATTTGACGTCCTTTGATTGATTTGAATACATCGAGTTTTGCTCGAAACTGCCTCTGGAACGGCGCACGCGCTATAGTGTCTGCGTACTCATAAACGACGGTGTTACGCGTTGTAGTTTCGGAACAAATGGCTTGAAGTTGTTGACCCAAATCGATATTCTTAATGTAAATATTTGTCGGAATAACTTTCTTCAATTCGTTGATGCAGCTGTTCGAGAGTTTGTTTGGCGATGCGCGGAATGTGCTCAAAATTCGAGAATATTGAAGTAAATCGATTATTGATTTGGATGCTGAATCATTGACATTACATGACTCCATTAATAAGGATGTAAGAGAAGGATGCCCAATCGCTGCTGAGATGATGACATCAGCGGATTCTTTGAAATCATTTTGACTGACATCTAACTCTTTGATCGTGTCTGAATTAATTAACAATTCTGCTATAGCTTTGGCATGACGTGATTTAAGGCCGCATTTACGGAATGAGATTTTTGTAAGATATTGTGGAATTGATAAATGTGGTAAAATGCTTTCAATAAAATTGGGTCCTATCTTTTCCCCAGTAATAATAAGTGGGATTTCGGCTGAGGACTCAGGAATTCTTTTAAGGGTTTCCCAGATGCTTTTTATGGTCTTGCCTAATTTTTTCTTGTTCTTTTGGATTTCGGGATTTGTGGTTTTAATGGATAACATGGCTTCGAAAAACATGCGTCCTTGCATGTTAACAATTGCAGATGATGGGCAGCTGGAGTCCTGTCCCATAAAACAAATTTTGTCAAAACCGCCAAAAATTTCAATAAGAAAATAACGGCTATGGCGGTTAATTTAACGTCTTAATTGGTCTGTTTTAATACTGTTTTCGTTACATAAAATCTTTTTCTCTTTTCATCAATGCTCTTAGTAATAAAATCATAAATGTTATTGACATTATTATTTGTGTTAATATGATGGTAAATTGAAACCATATAAATGATATTTTTTTGTAGTAAATCATTTAGTTTTCAAAACGTACATATTATATTTTTCTGTTACGTCAAAAATTTTCATTTACATAAATTATTAATTAAGTTTTTTATAGATATGATTATAAATAAATATGAACATTTAGATTTGTATGAAAATAATTAATTATCATACATAAAGCATACCAAAAATTAATTTCGTTCCAAAAAATAGGCGAAAATTTAAAGATTGTCTAGATAAATCGATAATTTATTATGAAATAGTATAAGTAATTTCCAAATATATAAATTTGAAATATAAAATTATTAAAACAAATACAAAATAAAACGTATAAATCTCTTTATCATTAATATTAATTCCTTCTTGAAGTAATTTAACTAATTTTCTGTCTCACCACTTTCAGGTGCAGAAATAAATGCAGTTACAAATATTGAAAAAAAATTCCAAATATTATTTTGAAATAAAAAGTTTTTAAAATAAACATTAAATAAAACCATTAAATATCTTTAGTATCAACATCATATCCTTCCTGTTTAAGAAGCATTTTCATGATTTTTTATAGAATATTTTTTAATACATACATAAGTGCTGAAATAAGCAATAGTCATAATTTCCAAACATTATTTTAAAATATGAAATGATAAAATTAGTCTCTAAATAAAATTAGAAAATAACTTTAATTATTATCAACATTGATCTTTTTTAATAAGACTTCTAATTAAATTTATATAGCTAAACTTATTTGCATTAAATAATTAACAAAAATTCCAATTAATGCTTAGGAACATTAAATTAACAAAACTAATATTAAATATAATAAATTTCTGTCTTTAGCATTAATATCAATGAAGAAATAATTGATCTTCTTTTTTTAAGAAATAATTCAACTATATAAGCTACCCGTAGCTAATATAACAGCATATATTGGAATGAATTGCACCTTAATTTAAAGAAAAAACTTTAAAGTTAATGATATTTTATTATTTTTATGACAAAAAACATGTGTTCTTCTTAATAATTGAATATTTTGCATTAAAAATTTGTATTTTCAAACACACTAATTCCAATTGAAGGAACTAAATTCGGAGTTACTATATTTAAATATTCTTGAATTGGTTATTTTTTCACGAAATTATTCGAAGTGGATGTAAAAAATTTCAAAAATGAAAAAATGCGAAACCGTTTATTCAAAAATAATGGACTTCAACACTTTCATTAACAACAACGTTATTTGTATAAAAAAACTTATTTCAAGGGCTCCTACAGTCAGGCATCGTGCAGTACATCCAAGCTTTCTCCAAATCCTTCTCAGAATTTGTTATGATAAAGATAAAAACTTATTAAGCGATCTAGGAAAACTCGAAGCATTTGACCACACATTTGGGTTTAACCTTAGTGAAACTTATTGCCTTATAATTCCATCAGAAATCGAAGTTGTTCAGAAAGCAATATCTTTATTCAAATCTTCAACAGCTAAACCCACAGTCGAAATATTTCTTTACCCTTATATGACGTCACCTGTTGCTGCTTATTTAAACGAAACAATGCCATGTTCTAAAGCATCTCTTGTTTTATTTGGTGAATCTAAGATTCCAGAAGACAAAGATCCCATTAAATTCACGGATCTTGGGGTTGATCTTCTTCCACTCGACAAAGATTTAGTCACAATGATCACACCGTCCTCCATGACTCGAATCTGGTCACTTAATGATCTTACAATTTTTTCCGAACTTCGGAATGCAATCAATCGAATATTTGCCAAATTCGGCAGCCCTTCCAGTGTTATTTCCGTTGGACCTTTTTCCAAGCAATTTGCTGAACAAATAGAAAATGTCAAAAGTGATGGTAATTTCCAACTTGTAATTGTTGATCGTATGGTTGATCCCATTACCCCATTATTATCCTCTCTTAATTATGAGAGTCAAATTGCCGAATATCTTGGAATTGAATATGGTCTAACATCTAACTTAGAATCCCATTCTCTTAACAAAAGTTATTATCTCCTATCAGCACAAGCAGACCACCTCATCGAAGATTTCCGTGTTCTCAACACGAGCGAGTTCAAGAGCGCCTTCAACAAAGTTAACGCTGAATTCAATGCGGCCCTTAACGGTCGCAGCGGCAACGACTTTGATTCGATTCGAACTGATGTCCGGGAAGCCAGTAACAGTAGCATTAAACACCAAAGTATTAGTGCCCATTACAAGTTAATCCATGCCATTGAGCATTTGAAGACTTGTGCCAAATGGCATGAAATTGAAGCAAATCAAATCAAAGTTTTACGGAAGGATTATACTGCTCTTAACTCCGTCTTACGCGATATGTTCGACCAATGCGCACCAATTGACCGAATTGTGAATGCGCTATCGTTATTATCAGTCATGAAAGGAGGCTTCGAAGAACTCGATGGTATCACAAAAGAGATGTACAGGAACTATGGAATCCAAGTTATACCATATCTTATCCGGTTATCACATTTAGGGTTAATCTTGCCAAAACATCAGCAAAGTTTTTCATGGGACAAATTGTTTGATGTAATGAATATGTTTAATCCAAACTGGAAGAACAAAGGCGACGACGCTGCCAGCGCGTTTGAAGAAGGCTTTGCGCCATTAATGGTCCGAATCATCGAACGAATTCTGAAAAATGAAATTAATTTGTTAACTAAAGCTTTGAACAACGCGAAGTATAAAGTGGAGGTACAAGTTATAGGTAACCCGACGCCGAAGAAGTACTTAATATGTTTCATCGGAGGAGTAACTTATACAGAAGTCAATTTGCTAAGAAGAATCGCAAAGAAAATTGGAGTGGAAATCAACTTCTTGACAACAGAAATTTATAATAGAAAACAATTCTTCGACTCGATCGCATATGGAATCCCTGGTTTAGGAAACGAATAATTAAATAAAAAAAGATGTGAAGTGATGTAAAATATTGAAATTTTCTTTTTGTGAAAATTTTCATCGGCTTTTTTTCAAATATTTCGCTGTCATAAAATTAATGAAAGCGTTTGACTTAAATTACTGCTATGTTAGTAATGAAGTTATTGAATGCTAATTTTCCATTTTCTTCTAAACTCATGATTTGCATCTCATGTTTCTCAAAAAAAGATTTTCAGCTTTATTTGGATTTCATGAAAAAAAAAATTGAAGAGAATGAGTTAAATAAAAGTAAATATAACATAATTAATATTTTCAGTAATTTCCTCCTTTGGGTTAATTCAAATGAATCACATTTCCTCCTTGCTAAGATGATAGAGTTTAAAATAAATCATTGTAAATTACAATGCAGATTTAAATTTATGTTCTGATTTTTCTCCTTTTATCAATAACTTATACTTAAATAATGCTTATATGAATATAAAATATCTTATCGTATAATTATTTCTAAATTTTGAATCTCTGATTTAGTAAGGAATTTGAAATTTCGCAAATAAACAGTTAAAATTTTGTTTAAAAATAATTGGTTTAATTGGAGGTGGAATTTTTATATATTTAGAATTGAATCAGTGAATTCTTGTGGTGTTTCACTTTTGGTATTCCATGATAAAGAATCAAAGCCAAATTTTTCCATTTAGGGATTTTATAAACGGCCAAGAATTAACCAAAAATGCATTTTTGATATCAATTTACTTGAGCAATGTAATGTTAATTAACATTTTTTTTGTTTATAAACTGCGTCACTTTTTTACGTAAATTTACATTTTGTTTATGGGTGATATTCTAAGTCAAAAAAATATTTATAAAGAAAATCTTCAAATGTTAAAGTCTCTTGAAAACATTATATTTAATTTAAATGATGACAATATCATTGAATCCGTTGAATCTTCATTACCTTATATTTCTATTACATTTTCATATTCATTTAATTTTATTGTTCGTAGAATTATTTATTTATATTTTTTAGCGAAAGGTTATTATTATCAAGTATGTTTTGAATACTTACAAAAATTAGATATGAAAGAAAATGAAAATTTATTGATACGTCACTTATTTCAGCATCTGAAAAAGGTCATACAGAAATAGTTAAATTACTTCTTGAGCAAAAAGAAATTGATATTAATGCTAAAGATAAATTTTGTTTTAATAATTTAATATTTTAAAATGATATAGGGTGTCCAACCCCAAGTGTAGCATTTCAGTGTATAAAAGAGATATAAAAAAATAAAAATAATTTTTGGATTGTTTATTAAATGTACTCTCCATTGGCATGTAATAGTAGTATACATATAGTATACATGTGTCAAATGATAATGATCTGTGCTTTTTGGAATGCCTGTGATGTTAGCTATATAGTGAATTGGTGCAAATGGTTCATCATCAAGTACATATAAAATTTTTCATTTATGATTTTAATGTTGTCGAAATCTATTGTGTCATTCAACTTCTTGAAGGTTTTTGATGTTCCATAATATCAAATATATTTTGTTATTGTTGAATATGAAATACAATTATCTTGCATAAGCAAGCTTCATTTCTGTTTATATAGATTTTTTATTTTTCCCCTGCAAGTGTCAGAAAATTGCAATTGATTTCTGGAATGTTAATGTAAGTTTAACAAATTCCTATATATTTTTATGAATTAAAATTGTTACTTTAATTTCAGGTGATGAAGAAAAATATGACAACAAAGCAAGGATTCGAATTTGTAATATGCTTTGAGTTTATTTATCTTCGTTATTATCATATCGATATATATTAAAAAATGTTTGAATGACATCAGTGATTGTCATGACCTAAATAATATAAAATGTTTTTGAACACATTATAATTATATTTATAATTTATTTTACTCAATCTTTCTTTTCTTGCTCTTCTTCAGGCTTGTACGTTTCCTTCCCATCCATAAATAAATCATAAACATATTGAAGAACTTTTTCTGCGTATAATTTGATCGTTGGTTGACTAAGGCTTGCCACAATTTCTTTAACATTTTGGTAGATGCCGCACCACAAGTGTTCGTGGCTCTTATTTGTAGCGAATCTGAAGAGGATATAGATCGTAAAGTATGTCATTGATCTGACAATGTAAACAAAAGGTTTTACTCTAACAAACGAAGGTGTAAAGATCGTCATGAGCTCAAATGCAAACAATAAGAAATCAAATGTGATCTTGAAAAATTTTGGTGTATTTGGATCTCGAATATCATGCATTTTTTCAAATATTCTAACAACTGTCTTTATCCACGGCATCGTATTTTGTGGATCTTCAACTTCACGAAGAAATTCTAAAAGTCGATATAATGATATGGTTCCAATTACTAAAGGCCATGTAAATGGAGTTTCAAAGTGATAAAACAAGAAATTAGTGAAAATTAAATGGGCAGAATAATTGCTGAGAAAATTTTTATAAGTGATAACTTTTTGTGGATTTTTCATCTTGATTGATATATAACTAAGATATAACATAAATGCATGGAGTAGTGTGGATGTGTAAATATATAAGTTGATGCCTCTTGGTCTTTTAATTGAAATATAAAATCCAAGAAGCACTGAAACAACTGTTAAGAAATGAAATACCAGTAACATCTGTTGTGCTGTGTTTTTTTGAAAAAATCTTTTAACGATTGGATTTTGTTCATGTTGCACTGCTGTGTTCGTTTTATTCATTGACAATTTCCAGTGAAAAAAATGCCAAAATAATTCGAACGATCAAAATCAATTGAAATCGAGCAAAAATCAAAAGACACTTCAACGAAATATCTTAAAAATGAATTTAATTTTATTTAATTGGAAGTGACTTTGCTGAGAAATTACTCAGAAATACTTTTTTCATTATGATCAGGTTGTAAATTTACCATCATCCTAATTGGATTAAATAGAAATATCATTGAAAGAGTTGCACCAAGTAAATCAGTATAAAAATAACAAAACATTATTCTACTTGGATTATCTTTTCCTGTATAATATAAAATTGTTGCAATTACAGGTAATCCTATAAATTGTGAAATAAAATTTAATAAAGAAGCTCTGCTTCCTAATTCCATAACTTGAAGGATTGAACACGCAATAGTTTGAAATGTTGCTAGTGGACATGTATATGTTGTTGGTGGAATCATATGTTCTAAGAAATCCAAAAAAGCTTCATCTTTAGTCCAAAACCGAGACATTACTCTTGGTATAAAAGAAAATAAAATACCTAAAAGAACAGTCCAAACTTCACTTATTAAAATAAAGTAAAGTGTAATTTTTTTCATTCTTTTCCCATTTTTACATCCAAAAGCAAATGAAGCTGTTGACATATAGCCATGAGAAATAGCATTTGGTAATGAAGAGATGATATGAAATACACGCATTGTAACATGAAATGCAGCCATGATTTCAACACGAATCCCTTGTGTTTTTGGACATAATGATAAATATTTTTGGATTAAAGCTGTCGGCAAAACATCTGATATTTGATTTATTAGAGAAGATATCCCAACAGAAAGTGCTGCTTTAGTTTCATCATTTAAAGATCCAAATAAATTTAAATAATTTAAATAAAGTAAATTTTCTTTATAAAGCTTTATACTTAATATAATGGCAATTATTCCTTCTGCCATGACAAATGATAAATTAATTCCCCACATTCCTGTTTTAAATAACATTAACATCAATGGTTCAATTACACATACAGCAAGAATACTTGATAAAAATCTTGATAATCCATACAATAAAGAATTACCTTTTCCTAAAAATATACTGCATGAAAGTACAAACAAAGAAGATGAAATAAATCCTAAACATTGTGGTAAAATATAAATAAATCCTGCTTCTTTAAGTTTTATATCCATACCAAAAAAACTCATGACAGGATGTACCAAAGGAAGGATGAAAATAGGAACCATAAATGATATTAAGATACAAATTGATACCAAATCCATTATAACCTTTGGAATAGATTTTGTTGATTTAATTCCATATAGATAAGGAACTCTTGAAGTAATAGAAGTTTGAATCATTGCTGTAAGTCCATAAATAATATTTTGAAGAACAAACACTGAGCCAACAACACTTAAGCCAAACTTTCCAAAAACATATCCTATTATTTTGGTATTAATTGCTCCGATACCAGCAGTTCCAGCTTTCGATAAGAGAGGACCTAAAGACATAAGAAAAATATTGATTAAAGGGGAATGACCTCCAAGGTGATGCTCTGTGACTTTGTTTTCTGTATGAAATGAATTTGGTGAGGAAATTATCTGTATAGAATCACTTGATTCTTCCATTTTAAATTTAATTACTTAAGAAAAATAAGATGAGAAAATCATATCAGAACAACTTTTCATAAACATTAATAATATAATCGGAATTAATACAATTTTATCAAAACATATATAAGACAAAATAAATTTTTTCGTCATAATTGTACAAGTTATACAAAACATTCTGAATGACAAATAATACAAGGAGAAGATCCTTCGTCATATGAAGCTAATAGTTCTTTAATATTTTCTGAAATAATAATAATTCATAATCTGAATGATTTAATTAATTTTAAATTAAATTCACTAATATTACAAACATCGATAATATAAAAAAAAATTTGTTGCTTGTTCAAACTAAAAATATGATAATATTTGAAGTTAATGACGAAGTAATATTACGAATAATATTATGTTTTCATATATTTTTAATGAAGAAAAGATTGTATGCTTATAAACTTACAAATAAAAATAATTAAATATATTTTAAGTGAAAATTTTAATTTTAATTTACAAAATCTAAAATTCAGGAAGTTCGGGTGAATTGCGCAAAATATCCTCAATTCGGTCGCATTCATCATATATTCTTTTTTTATCACCGCTGTCATTTTCCTTGGCGATTTCCTTTGCTTTTTCGATGAGAGTGTTTATCTCTTTTGAGTTTGCGCGAATCACAGGATATGTCTGTTCACATAATGTTCGCAAAGCTATCAAAAACTTCGCTGTATGGCTTATACTCTTTGAGAACATGAGTCTTTTGGTCATAATTCCGAGAAAAATTTTGATGTATCTTGAAGCACATAGACCAAGAAATGGAAGGATTTGTGAAATTTCAACAGAAAAAGAGTAACTAGCAACAGCTGTCGTTGACTCACGACTCCATGTCTCAAGAAAATGTGTGAAAAATTCATGAAATTCATTTGTTGATGCATTTTCATATATTAAAGGTACGGCTTTGGAAATAACAGGAAGAAGAGATGGCATAACTTCGGAATGTCCGACTTGTACCAATTTATCAAGACATTTTTTTAATTGTGGTGCAACTCTTTTGATTTGTGCAGGGGCTGCTTCCTGAACCAATACAAAAAGGCAATCACAACCATTCGCTTGAACAATGGGTCGATAGTGAGAAGCAATTTTGATGATGATTTCGTAAAATTTATCAAAATTGGGCTGAATAACATCATATTTAAATTCTACAAACCAATTTCGAAACTGAACAGCTGATTGTTCAAATGAATCAGCTTCTTTAATATCATCAGATTCAAATTTTGTGGAAAATTCATTAAGTTTTTCTTCCATCTTGTGGGTGATTATTCGAACAAACATAGTCAAAATTCAGTACGACCGTTAATACTAAACCAAAACAATTTCATATGATATTTGAATTGCCTTCTTTATCAAACCAAGGCAAAAAGCAAAAAAGCAGACAAAACATTCACTTAGTGATCACTTTCATATGTTTTTCTCATAAAGGATCGTTTTGTATTTGCCAATGTTTTTATTGATATTAGTAGATACCTCAAAAAATAATAATAATATTAAAATAATAATAATATTATTAAAATAATAATAATATTATTAAAATAATAATAATATTATTAAAATAATAATAATATTATTAAAATAATGATAACAACAATAATATTATTATTACATTATTTATTTCAAAAAATTTTTAATTTGTGCCTCCTCATTTTTTTTGATGAGTGGCGTCGCTAAAGCCAATTGGCATATCCTGTGTTAGATTTATCTTGATAATGCTTCCGCCAGTTTTGCTCAGGTGCAACGATTGACTCAATTATTGCAGGTCTTGCTGAAATGATTTCAAAGATTTGACTTTGCTTGCGCAGGTTTTATAGCATCTATTATACTATTAAATGATGTTATTATTAAAATTCCTCATTCTGTTGGCAATGCCTGCTGAGATTTGCTCACAGTAAAAAATTGCAGATAAGATATCTGTTTTTACGCTTTTGGAATGTCTTTATAAAACTCTTTGTAATTACAAAAAGGGAAACTCGTCTGTTACGCGCATAATTTCTTATAAATGAAACCAAAAATCGCAAAGAAAGATAAAAATTTAAAAGAATTTTATTGAATCAATTTACCGAACAAAAGCGCTATTTTCTCGTCGTGCGATCTCACTCTTATGAACCCATTAATTTTATTTGTTTCTTTGTTTAACTTTGCGCTTATGTTAATTCCAACTTCTTCACCGAACACAGATCTTGTGAACAAATTTACTGCGACGAAGCTTGCAGACTTGGCTGTAGTTTCCATCATCTTCATAGGCGTCAAAATCTTTAATTTGTTTTTCTTTGCGACTTCGTTCACAAATTCAATCAAATCGGTTTTTTCTGTGTGAATGTCCACTTTTCGCTCCCAAACGGACTCCGACCACTTTTCTCTGAAAACCGTCTGCGATACGAACGATGGCTCGAAACAGAAAAACGGATCAATTTCAATGGGCGCTAACGGCAGCAGCTGATGGTCGCTGCCGCCTGCGCCAGCAAAGTCAAACGAAACGGCGCCGAAGAGTGTGCCACAAGCTCCTGATGAGATCATTACAGGAACATCGAAAGAAGCATTTTGACCAGGCCCTAAAGCAATGCTATCATTTCGTCTCATAATTGAAACAGATCCAATTGCTGTAAACTCAAACAAAATGTTCGTCAAGGTCGATTTCGTTTGGTTGTATAACGTGAAATGATACACACGATCAAATTTTCTTAATGTACAATTGGCTTCAACATATAAAGAATCTGATAATCCTGTTAATTGGAGAATCGGAAGTTTAATTTCTTTCTTGTTCTTAACAGGTAATGGTTCCAAGACGTTGATTAACGAAGAAAATTGCATTCCGATATTTGCAGGAATAATTTCCATTTCATTTGGTTTCGTTGAATTCGTCTTTTTGTTTATAATCTGTTGCTGACTTTCTTTAAACGCAGATTCGCATGATTGGATCAATAACTTTGCCAGGCTCATATCGTTTGATGCCAATAACCACAGATTACATATGTCTTTCGAGTTCTTTTCGATTCCAGCGAAGTTGAATATTGTTTCGACGATTTTGGCTAAGTTTGGAATGTCAGCGCCTTTCATTTTCAATCTGACCAATGAAGATATAATTGATAATGACAAGTACGCGTTACCATTTTTCAACATTCCTTTCAATGTTTGATCATTATTACTATTAACAACCTTTGTGGAATAAGTTCCATCGGAATTAATTGTTGTTAATGTATTCGGATTACTTATATTAGTAAAATCTATCAGCGAAGTTAATATGTCCACAGCGGTGTCGAGGTCTTGTGCAAATTCGGCAACACTCCAAATGGCTCGCGTGAGGATTATCTGATCAGTACTTGTCTCCAAAACGTTCGAAAAGAACTGAAACGCTTCTTTCCGAGCTCCTGCGATGCCACAGTCCTTCAAAAGAAGCGAAGCTGGCTCTGATACTTTGGTGTCATTATCACTAATAAATAGTCCGATGTTTTCTGCAATGATTGTTGAGGTGGAAGGGAATCGTAACAACAGTGTGCGTAATACTTCGAGCGATTGGCGATCTTTTGATACTATTAGTGGTACAAGTGATGATGAATTTTCCTCTGTAACTAAATCTACAAGTTCTTCAAGTAGACGTGTCCGAATTGCTCCGGTTACTGTTGTACCTTGTGCCATTTCTAGTGTGAATGATTTCATTTCTTGGCGATGTGCTTCAATCATGTCAATTAACTCTTGGACAATAAAGGCACGAATGTTTTCATCTGTTAAATCTCGTAATAAGTTACAATATGTGGTGGCAGTGGTGTTGATTGCTGATGTGCTATTGGAGATTTGCCGTAAAACATACGCCGACTGAACGCGGACCGATACGGATTCGTCCTCACAAAAGTCGATAACGGTCTCCAAGAGCCGAACTCGGAATTGTGGAAACGCTAAATAGGTTTCTGGTACGACTTTAAGAAGCGATAGCTTCATGTCAGTGGTATAAAATTGCTTCATGTTAATGGTTAAGTTGGCGGCTTCATGTGGACTACACTTATATGATGAATATAACATGGTGGTTAGAACACGGGAATCAGATTCGGTGGTAAAGGCTTCAATGATGGAGTCGGCTAGTGTTGATGAAAAACAATCAAAATCTCGGGATAGTCTTCCAATTAATAAAGAAGCATGACGGCGAACATATTCTTCACGATGTGTTAAGTTGGTGATGATGGGTGTAAGCAATTGCGATAAAATTTCTATATCATTGATTTTGTATAAAAAACGAATGGCTGCTCCTCGGACATATTCATTAGGATGTAATAAAAGATTACGTATGGCATCAATAATTAAAATAAATTCTGGTCTCATTTTACCTGATGAGTCTCTTGTATCAACATTTTCAAGAAACATTAAAAGTAATTTAATAACTCTATGATTATGACTTGTTGCTGTGTATTGAACAACAGGCATTAATAAATGTTGTGGAATGGTTTCAGAATAACTTAATAATACTAATTGCTCTAATGCACGAGCTTGAATTTCTGGTGATTGTAAACTCTTTAAGTCTTTGCTAATTTCATTCCATTTAGGTTGTTTATCTGGTTGATAAGCAAGTGTAAACCATCCTCTGATCATTGTTTTAATTAACAAAGTCTGTTCGGATAAAATTAATTTTTTTCTTTTATATAAAATATAGTTAAAGATTACGTAATTTTATTTATAACTTGATTGATTGAATCCATCTTTCTACATCATTTCTTGTAAATCCTCTAACCCATACAGGATTACCAAATGCTCTCCCACCAACAATTTTTGCACCCGGTGCATATTTCTTAATATCACTAACAGTTGAAGCCATGCCACTTCCGCCATGTGTAATGAATGGAATAATAATCTTTCCATGAAAATCTGCTGAAGCTAAAAATGAAGAAACAGGACAAGAAAGCCTACTACTCCAACATGGCGAACCTAGGAATATTACATCATAATTTGAAACATTACCATTAGATACAATTTTTGGAAGAACTCCATGATCTAAGTCTTTCTTCGCACATTCACACAATGGATCATATTCTTTTGGATATGGAGGAATTGTTTCGATACTAAGTTCGTCTGCATGACAAATAAATTCCTTAATATAGCGTGCAACATTTCCAGTGGTACCAGAAGCTGTATAGTAAGCAATAAGTACTTTCTTACCTTCGAAGGCAGACATTATTACAAATGAATTATTAATAAAATTCATCGAACCATTCTTCGTACGATAAAAATTGAGTAAAAAATTGAATTGGGAGTTATGGAAAATCATTGAAAATTTTGAGTGATTTAGAAAGAATTTTTGTGGTAAACCACACACAAACAAGTTTTGTGGATCCCAACTATTTTAAAAATATATATATATTTAGTATTTTTAAATAACTTCTCTAAGTTTTGTCCATTATTACGAATGGCATTAATAAAAATGCTTTCTATTTCAAATGAATGAATGAAGCATCAAGCATTTCATGTTTGTGAAAATTATGATGCTTCTTTGTAGTTGATGTGAATTATAAAAGTTGATTATTTTATTTATAAATTATTTTTGTTATTAAAAAATATTATACTTTTAAATTAGGAAAAAATTATTCGGAAAATGTCAAATTCCTCACAAAAATGTCATTTCCCATTTTTGAAAAAATGGAGGAAAAAACACCAAATTATTGGACAACGCTAAATTCCATTAACCAAATCATATGTAACATGCAAGAGGAAAATATTGCTCAATCAGTTCTTTCAATCACTAAATTATTTGATTACAGTCATCCGTTTTCTTTCAACCTTGTTATTTGTCAAATGATATATAATTCATTTGTTATAAGAATTAAAAATGATAATAATATAGAAATATATATAAAATTCATAAATGAGATTAAAATATTCCAAAAAGAGAATAAAATTGAACCCAAAATATCTAAAGTTTTCATAATGCTTCTTCTAAAAAAAAATAATCAAGAATCATATTATATAATAGAGAAAATGATAAAACAAAATTTAATCAATGAAAATATTCAATGTTATATTTATTCAAAATATTTTGCACATTATAATACAAATAAAGAAAACAAGAAAAAATATAATGATGATGTAATAGAAGAAATTTTTTTTGAGAATTATGAAGAACTTTCAAAGAATGATTGGGAACTTCACAAGAAATATATTAAAGAAGGACATAATCCCAATTTAATTGCAAAAATAATTCGAAATGATGAAATAGAAAAACTTCAAGAAATATCATCACAAAGCGATTTTGATTTTAATCAAACAATTGTACCATCACTTTATGAAAGATGTTCATTTATAAATGAAGAAGATGTTTCAATAATTGATTATGCAGCATTTTTTGCTTCTGTTAAATGTTTTAAATATCTACTTATGAATGGTGCAAATGTTGAAGATACAGGTAAATATGCAGTTGCAGGTGGAAATGAAGAAATTATTCATTTATGCGAGCAAAATTATTCAACATTTGAAAATGCGATTGAAACAGCAATTAAATTCCATCGAAATGAAATCTTCAAATACATTTATGAGAACAAATTTGAAAAAATGAATGAAAATAATCAAAAGATTCCATATATTTTCGGAAATGAAAATCATTTACATTCTTCTAGTAGTAATGATGATTATAGTGAAAATAGTAATGAAATTGAGGAAGAAGATCTTTATGAAGGATATAAAATTGTAATAATGAAATATAGTTTAGAAGAATTAGGAAAGAAATGTATTTTATATAATAATTACGAAATATTTATATTTCTTGAAAAAGAAGGAATGAATATCAATGATATTGTTATTGATGAATCAGCAAAAATTGGTAATATATTCCTCACTAAATATTTTCTAGTTAATAATGAAATCCCTAAAGATATTTTAGTTTTTGCAGCAAGATCTGGAAACATAGAACTTGTAAAAGATATTTTAGAGAAAGGAGAAGTTGATATTAATGCAAAAGATATTTTTTTACTTTAACTAAAGTTTTTTTTGAAAATTTGATATTTTATAAAAGAATTCGAAAATTATTTAGAATATTTAAAACAGCACTTATAATAACATCTGCAAATGGTCATACAGAAATATTTAAATTACTTCTTGAGCAAAAAGGAATTGATATTAATATTAAAGATATTTTTTTTGTTTTACATGATATTCATTATTCTTATTATTCATTTCATATTAATATTTAATGATTACTTAATTTTTTTTCTACAGCTCTTATGTTTGCATCATATTATAATGATATCAAAATAGTTGAATTACTTCTTGAAATAAAAGGGATTGATATTAATGCTAAAGATATTTATTTGTTTTGAATGATTATTATTTTGTCAATTTAATATTAAAAAATAGTATTTGGAAATTATTTAAAATATTTGATACAGCACTTATAATTGCATCAAGAAAATGTAATTGTAATATAGTGGAATTGCTTCTTAAACATGAAGGAATTGATATTAATGCTAAAAATATCTCTTTATTCTATATGATATTTATTTTAATAATTCGATGATTCAAAATAATATTTGGAAATTATTTATATTATTTGAAACAGCACTTATGAAAGCATCTAAAAAATGTAGCTTAGAAATAGTTAAATTACTTCTTGAACAAAAAGAAATTGATATTAATGTTAAAAGCAATTGTTTGCATTATTTAATATTTATTTTGATAACAATATATTTCAAAATGTATTATAAAATTTTTTTAATATATTTTCGACAGCACTAATTTATGCATCTTTTTATGGTAACCCAAAAACAGTCAAATTACTTATTGAACAAGAGGGAATTGATATTAATGCCAAAAATTTTTACATGCATTATTTAATACTTATTTTAATGATTTTATATTTCAAAAAAATATTTGGAAATTATTTAAATCATTTTGGACAGCACTAAGCTTAGCATCTTCAGAAGGTCATTTGAAAGTAGTTAAATTACTTCTCAAGCAAGAAGGTATTGAAATCAATGCAAAAAATTTTTATATTTTTTATTTAATGATTATTTTAATTTTCTGATGTTTTAAAATACATTATGGAAACTGCCCAATTTATTTGAAACAGCACTTATGTTAGCATCTTCAGAAGGTCATACAGAAATCGTTAATTTACTTCTTGAACAAAAAGGAATTGATATTAATGCTAAAAATATATATTTGTTTTATATAATTTTTATTTTAAGAATTTGATATTTCACTATAATATATGGAAATTACTTAAATTATTTGAAACAGCACTTATGGAAGCATCTGAGAATACGAACATTGAAATTGTTAAATTACTTCTTGAACAAAAAGGAATTGATATTAATGCTAAAGATATTTATTTGTTTTATTTAAAATTTATTTTAATAATTTTATATTTCAAAATAATATTTGGAAATTATTTAAATTATTTGAAACAGCACTTATTAGAGCATCTGAAAAGGATAAGGCCGAAATTAGCGAGTTATTTAAACAAAGAGAAAATTCTGATATCAATGTTAAAACTGTATATTTGTATTATTTCGAATTTATTCTAACATATTGTTGTTTTATTATAATATTTAATTTAATTGTTTTAAGGCAAAATTCAAATATTTCTGCATCAAAACTTTGCTGCTCCTCTTACTTCTATATCTTGTGTATATGTATATATCAAAAAATAAAATATAGAATTATAATAAATTTTTTAAGTGAATTTTCTTGATTAATGTTAATGGATTTGAGTTTACTGATTGGAAATTTTAGAACAATTAATGGTTATATAATTAGTATTCAGCATAAAAAAAATATAAAATAATAGTCATGGCTAAGTGAAAAGCATTTAAATTTCGTTTTAACAATATTTGTTCGTTTTTGATGAAACTTTTTATCGAAACCGTTTACCTATCAGCTCAGAAAAGGTAAATGAAATGGAAAAAATAGTTGAAGCCCTTGCAAATTTGATTTCAAATGATCCACATCTTAATAGTTCTTCCAATGACTTGCTTATGGAAGCTATAAGTGACATAAACGCATTTCCAATTTTTTTGGAATTATTATTATCAGAAAATTATTTTTCTTCTCCATTCTACCAAGCTTTAATTGTCCTTCTGCAAAGGCTTATCCAAAATATTGATTTTATTTTCTTTCAACAATATTTTGATCGAATTAAAACAATTCCAATTTTGTTAACATTAAACTTTAATATTCAAACAAAATATTTAATTTCAGATCTTACTATCACGATCTACAATAAATCTGAGCATAATTGGCCTGATCTTCTCAATTTTATTCTTAATTTTTTTAATAGTCAAGAATATATTTCCATTGCATTTTACTTTTTTTCCAACTTTCTTCAATCCAATCCTATTGTTCTTTCACATCCTCTTTATAAACAACTTTTCCAACAATTTCTTCAAAATCTCAATTCCGATAACATTGAGATTATGAAACAATCCATTCATTTTTTTCATCTCTCTCTCATATACATTGATGACCCTTCTATCATTTCCGTTTCTACCCTTATACCATTATTAATTACAAATCTTGGTAATGTAATTAAGTCCAACATTCATCAATTCGAAATCATTGATGTCATTGTTTGTCTCTTTCAGCCAATGTTTACATTTTTTCATCCATATTCCGAACACTTTCTTCGGTATTCATTAGAATGTATTAACAATAAAAACATTTCACTCGATTCGCGTGTTGCAATTCATCAAATAATTGAAGCGTCACTTGAATACTTTGAAGAGTATTGGGACTTTTCCCAAGTAAATGTTTTGTTTTCATCTTTACTTTTGTCATTTGAAGTTTTCCAATTTGATCGAAGTTATGAAAATTCGTTTTACACATTTAACTCGAATTTTATTGAAGAATATTTAAGTCGAATGGATCCAAAAAACGCAATCGAATTCATTATAAATATATTTAATAAATTCCAAAGCGAATTTCCTCAGTTCGCATTATATGTTGTGCAAATTTTAATAAATTCCGTTTCTTATGTTTATTTGGAAGAAGAAAATGTACAAATGTTTTTGTTGAACATATTAATGAATGGAATCAAACGTAAAAATGATTACAATTTGTTTTTGCAAGCTAAAGAGTTATTCAATGATATGATTGAAACAAATTATGAATTGTTGTATTCGATTTTCGACGATTTATTAATTTTATGTTTGGAAAATTCCGAATTATTCGATTTATTTGATTTGCTGATATTAAAAATCAAAAAAATTCCAATCAATTTAAACGATGTTCTCCAATATTTATTGAACTTGTTTTATAATAATCAAAAATTTGCGGCATTAAAATGTGTTTCTTCTATTATTTCATTGTTTGATGGTGTTAATGAAAACTTATTTCATTTTATAATTCCAACAAATTTTCCTTTTGAAAAATTTCTGTATAATTTTGAATTTTTGGATTTGCTCTCAAATTTGACAAAAATTTGCCCTCAAACAATTTTGACTTATTCAATAAGCATAATTTCAATAATCGATTCAATTTTAAATGACGATAACTTGTTTGACTATTCAATTATTTCCTCAATTTGTGAACTAACAGTTTCTTTTGTTCAAAATTTCCCAGAAATTATTTTGAGTGCAACCGTCGTTCAAAAAATTTATAACCGTTTTAACGATCAAAGTGAATTCAAAGACAACGTTAATTTATTAGTTTTTTGGGTTTATAGAATGACGGGACAAATGAAAGAAATATTATTTAATATATTAAATGAAGAACTTCAAAACGAAAGTGATAATTTATCTGATTTATTTAAAATTATTTCACCTATTTTAGGAACTGATTTCGAAATATTTCTCCAAAATGAATTTATTGATATGAAATCAATTCGAATTCTTATTGAAGAATGTGGAATAGGGTCATCAATTGATTACATTATTGCAAAGATTATCGAGTGTATCAATGAAGACGAAGGTATAAAATGTTTAATTTCATTTATTTATATTTTAGGTACATCGAAAGTTAAATACAAAAACATTTTCATGAACAAAATCACTAAGAAACTTAACAAATGTAAAAGCAAAGAAAAATTTGTTAAATTTTCATTTGCGTTAATTTTGTTCAGCATAAACATTGACGAAATACTTTTTAACACATTAATTAAATCGATTTTTCCATTAATACATGAAACGAATTCGAGTTTACGAATTTATGTGTTTCGATGTTTGTATATTGCGATTATGAATAATTATGTGTTTAATGAGAATGAAATTAATGAAATTGTTGTGATGATAGATGAGATTATTAAAAATGAGCGAAAATATAAAAATGAATTAATAAATATAACAATTGCATTAAAAATGAAAATAGTTAAAAACGAAAATATTTTGTTCGATTTAGAAAAAATTAAAAATTGTAAATTGAATTTAGAAGAATGTTTAAGTTTTATTAGTTTTGTTATAAATGAAAATATACCGAAAAATGAATTTGTAATAAGAATTTGCGCATTTTGTTTATGTGTAAAAGAATTTGTTTGGAGATTAATTGATGAAAATGAGAAAAGAAATTTAATAAAAATTGTAATAGAAAATATGGAAATGGCTTTAAAATATATACCAAAACATATGTTAAATATTGTCGAAAAAAGAATTAAATAAAAAATTTATTTCTTATTATTTTATATGAAAAAATATTTAAAAAAAAAAATTAATTTTTAGTTACTAATTCGCGACCGAGTTGAAAAGCCTTCGCAAGATCCTTTGGAAATTCTTCTTTTCTCCTTCTTAATTTTTCTTTAACATCAAACACAGTAATTGCGTATTTAGAGTAATCATCAACTTGTTTGGTATTATACACACAAAATCTTTCGGATTTTCCACGAAATACGTATTCATTGTTTTGCTTGATTGCATCCATATACAGTAAATAATTATATTGTTTTGCCGCTTCAGGTGTGGCGTTCATTGTATAGATCATAAGTGTTTTAATTGGTTTTGGAAGAGAGGATGCTTCTGGCATATACCTCATGTTGGAGAACCATATTCTTTCGAGCGCAGTATGAAGATATGATGAAATATGGCTAAAATAGATCGGAGATCCAATAACAAGAGCATCAGCAGTTCTGATTTCTTGGAGAAGTGGTGTAAGATCATCCTTAATAATACATTTCCCAGCAGACTCTGGGGTCTTCTTACATGTTAAACAGCTTATGCATGGTTGAATCTTGAAATCAGAAATATGATAAAGCTTTGTGATAGCGCCTGCATCACGAGCACCTTCAAGAGCTTTCTCTACTATCATATGTGTATTCCATCCTTTTCTTGGGCTTCCGTTGATACCTATAACTTTTAACATGTTAATGGTCAATGAAACAAAAATCAATGCCCATTGAAATATTTCAGAAGTTCATGTATTGAAAAATTATGGGCGGACGATAAGTCACATCCCAGAATAATCATGATGAACACTAATAAGTAGTTTATATTTTGACATGTTTAAATATATATTTCTATTGATATCATTTAAAAATAATCAAACGCATGCACCATATTTAATTCGGGAACTATAAAATATTATTCCTGACAGTATAAAGAGATAATTTTAAAATTTTAAAAAAGATTCAGTGTTTTAATTCCCTTTACTTATGTTATAGAAATGATATTAATTACTGTTAATGTTATTAGAATTTAAAAACAAAAATGATGTTTAAAACAAAAACAATATTAGCAAAGAAAAAATACTAAGCGCTATTGTTTTTGAAGTAGATCTTGACGGAAATAAATCTGAAGTTATATTTGAATTTGTGATTGAATTAGAATATATGATAGAATTTGTATATGACACAGAAGATGCATTTGCTTTTGTAAATGCATTCGATTGTGTCAAAGAGTTTGCTTTTGTAAATGTATTCGACTGTGTAAATGGATGTGTTGGCCATGGATTACATTTTTCGATCGTTGTTCCTTTTGATACATTAAGTTTACCAAATTTTGTTGAATTATATGAATTTAATGTCATTACATATTTGACAGGAGAATCATTAAATGCATAATCACTAACATTAGGTTCTGAGATGCCATAATAATAAAGACAATTTAGAGATATACAATTGCAAAATGCATCTTTCTCAATTGAAGCTACATTTTCGCCTATAATAACAACTGATAAATTATCGCAACTTTCAAAAAGAGATGAACTGATAATTGTCAATGAACTTGGTAATTCGATATTTTTAAGAGAAAAACAAGAGCCAAATGTTTGACGACCAATTGTCTTTAATTTATTTCCAAAAATTACATTTGATAATTTAGCGCAATAAACGAAACAAAATTCTTTAATTATAAAAAGTGAATTTGGTAATTTAATTCTTTCAAGTGAAGAACATTGAAAAAACGAAAATTCTCTAATTTCTTTTAGATTTTCATTAAAAATAACTTTTGATAATTTGGTGCAACTATGAAATGCATTTCTTCAATTATGGTAACATTTTCACCAAAAGTAACATTTGATAAATTTTTACATCCAGAAAATGCGTGCTGATCAATCAAAGTTACTGAGTTACCAATTTTAACAGATGATAGATTACTCCAGCCTTGAAATGTTTTCTCTGGTATTTTCGTAATTTCACCCTTTATAATTAAAAATAATGTATCTTTTTCATAATTTTTTACATTTGCAAATTCTTCTTGTGTTTGTAATGTTAGTGTTTTTGTGTCATTATCAAATATCTCAAATGTTTGAATTGTAAAAAAATAAAACATAAACAAAATCATTAGTATGAAAATAAAATAACAATGTTACTTGTATCTGAAAAAAAAAGAGAAACAAAACTAAATGAAATATTACGAGACATGTCTAATACGATTGTCAGTTTTTGAATGCCTTGAGTATGAGAAGCTTGCAACTCACATGCGCTCTTTTGTAGACCGTTCTATACAAACAATCATAATCATTTCTTATAAGATTTCCAACAATTCTTTGATAGTTCTTCATAATTTTTAATAACCTTTTTCGTATAAAGTTATACCTGATGATAGTGATTTCAAGAATTTGCATCGTTTGTCTTTATCAAATGAGTTCAAAATCGAATGTTTGATTTCGTTTTTCTTTAATAAAATTCAAAAATTCACACATATTTAACATTATTTCCTTTAAAAAAGTTTTGATGTCTATCGTGATGCCATTTGAATGAAAAATAATCGTTTAATAAATAGAAACAATTTATTGATGAGGTTGGCCACGCATTTGTTGCATTACGTTGGGGTACATTTGCTGCTGCTGAACCATGTTTGGATAAATTTGCTGAGGCTGTGGTTGCATTGCCATATTTTGCTGATATTGTTGTGCATAAGCTTTGACCAATTGGTCATATTGTGTGTTCTTGTTGAAGAAAATACCAGAAATTGTTTGGTGTTCCTTAGATGGCCCCTGATAAATTTTGAATAGATAATTAAGTTCTTCTAGCAGACGATTCACTAAGGTTTGGTATGGCCTGCTTCTCATCTCTGGAGGGAAAATGTTTATATTACCTGAATAAATGCATTCGAATAACAAGTTAATTGAATCTTCGGCATTTTTGACTTGGATATTGTTTGGTTTTGGCTGTGAAATGGCTTCCAAAATAGGCTCAAAGATCCTCTTCGATGCGGTGTTCTGTAGTAACGAGTTTGAAAAAATAATTGAATCTGGACCAGTTAAAGCTGATAGACTCGTTATAGCAACTAAAGCCTCATTTGGAGATCCACGAGTAAAAACCCATCTTTGTTCGGAGTTACTTATCCTTAGAATAGGTGGAAGTTTGAAGATGAAGTCATCAATTTTAGATGGTTCATCAAATGCAAATTGATGTATAATTTCGTTGTCCAAAGAATTCGAAAGCTTTGAAAGTGAAAATTTTCCATTACTTTCTGAGAGCATCCAAGTATTATCAATAATTATTATCACTTCTGTTTTAAGTCCGGATACAAGTAAATTTAAGTTGTAATCGAAAGGGCTAGTAAACGTGCAATAATAAGAAGCATATACACGTGGAATTAATGAGCCTCTGATCTTAAAACTGTTTGGGTCGATTTTGTTGAACGTTAATTCTTGCTGCTCAAAAATGTTCAAAAAAAACAATTGGAAGTTTGGTAGAGTCATTTTTGATAGCCTAAGATGTTCAGCTGCAACAGTTTGAGCTGCTTGAATCGCATTTTTAGGATCTACAACCATTAAATGTATATCATTTTCAAAATATTTGTTGACGTTTTTGTCGGGATAAAAGAGGATAAAGTCTATTTTGATCAAGTCATGCAAGTATTGTTTCTGATTTGAAAATAAATCTTTGGCCATATCTTCTGCCCACTCAAAGAAACCATCATCACTTACTCCACTATGATCAATACCATATGGTAAACCACCAAAAACAATCATAAACCTACCAACTGCAAAATCTTGATTTGAAATGTTTTTTAATAAAGCTTCAAGAGCTTCAACCATCCCAAAGACAACCTCATTTTTGTCTAGTTGAGGTGAAATTATTTTGAGATTAGTAAGTTCATCCCCAGGAAAAAGACAATTTTCTTTTCCACATCGAACATTGATTTGATGACGATGACGAGGTAAAACATCTTCACAAATACGACAATATTCTCTTGTAAATTTAAAAGCAACTTGAGTGTTTTCAAATTGCGAAGGAGCAACATAAATTACTGTTTTGCTCATTGAAAAGACCGTTAAGAAAAGTCACTTTTCACGTTTTTGTTTATTTTGTACGTTAACCAGATGTCAAGTTGTTTCTTCCTTCCTGTTAGTACTGTTTGGACTGAAAATATATCATCCGATGTTGAACGCTATAACAGAAAAGAAAAGGACTTCGTGGAAAAGAAAAAAAATATTGAGAATTGGTCAATGATGAAAAATATGGATCTCAATTCATCAGCACATTTTAACATAAGAACACTTCGTTTCTCACCTATCTGATACAAAGAGTGATTGTTTTAAATAAAGCTAAACCTATTTTATAAATTAATAAATATTCAAAATCTGTTTTGTTAAACTTTATGTTGTTATCAATGCTAAAGTTTCAAGTGTGGTTTGATGAAGATTACGTATATATGGAAATTTCTTATTTAATTTTGTGAAAAAATATAATTTAATTTTATATTTAACATCATTTTTACACACTTAAAGTAATTCAACAAATAATATCAGATATTGATATTCATTGTTGGCTTAAGTCAAAAGATGTTATTACATTGAAACTTCGATATTTTTTTTCTAAATTAATGAACAACAAATCTGCGAAAATTTAAAATATAAAAACGAAATCACTCGTGATTTACCATAAATTAACCTCATAAAAGATTGATAAATATTATCATTTTGGAATTAATGACCAGATATGACTTTTCAATCGGTTTAAATAGAATTGCATTCAAAAAGTGGATACTATTTTCACAACACACACGACGAATTACTTGTAAGCAAATCATACCTCAAAAAGTGTCAAACACCTGTCACAGATTTTCTGCGTTTTCACATTCAAAAAGTTATTTTATGACGGTGTATACGTTGTAACCATTTTTGAATACACTTTATTCAAAAAATTGAAACAGGTGACAGAATTGCATACAAAAGTTACACTTTTGAAGGGATTATTCCCCAAAAAAAATTTTAAAATTTTATTCCTTGTCTTTTTATAACAAATCAAAAGGTTGTGGCTGCTCTTGTCCATTTGCATTGTTTTAAGTCTTTTTCTGATGAGCCTCTTGAAAATTTTCCATTTGCATGTGTAACAAATCTTACCACAGAAAGATCAGCAGGTCCCCAACCAAGTGCTCTTGAGAGGTTATCACTGTCTCTGAATGACAATTCGGTAAATCCATGTGAAGGGAAGTTTCCTTGTTGGTGGAATAAGCTTCCTTCGATTGTTTTGACTCCTAAAAGCCTTGCAAATGCTTCTCTGTGCACCCTAATGATCGTATCTGTTGCCCATTCGATTCCTACGTGTGGTATAAACTCGGGCATTTTTTCGCTGAGCTTTAAAGCGTTGTATAATTTGTAAGTAAATTTTGTCTGAGACGAATTTCTCTTTCGGAAAAACGATGAAACAACACTTCCGAATGACATGTATTCGTTTTCCCACATTGTTTTAGGTATAAACCCTAATTCTATTGGATTAATTGTTACCAAACCGTCATTCACCACTTCGTCGAATGATCTTTCAGCCATTGGCTTACAAATTTGGAATCTTGGGAGTGATGTTCCGACGCTATTTCTGACTCCACATAAAGCAACGAGTGAGATATTTGTTTCGTTTTCATTGTTATTTGTCAAGTTATTATTGATTTGTATTGGCTGGCTCAAGTCGAACACGGCAGAGCTTTGTGATATTGGGTAAGCGCTTACTAGCGGAAATAAAAAATTTCGTTTTTGGTTCGTCGGCGTGCACCTCACTATTCGATGCGTCCCCACCGCGGCCCTCCGCGGGTCGGCCGGGTCGTTGAGCAGGAAGTTTATGTCGTGCAGCGGCGGCGGCTCAATTCGCTCCTTCATGAAAACGTTTTGATGAAGCACAATTGAAAGGTCTCTCAAAACTTTGTATCGACACAAATTGACATAAAAGTGACGGTGGTTTACTCATTTGGAGCCTGCCATCATAGCCTCAATCTCATCGATTTCCTTTGGAATGTGTGAAAGGTTTTCGCAGCCATCCTTGGTGATTAATATGTCATCTTCGATCCTGATACCACCAACGGTGTCATGGAACCTCCTGCAGACGTCCTTGTCGATATATTTGGCGATCTTCGGATCTTCAAACGCTTTCTCATATAACGCTGGTACAAAGTAACAGCCCGGCTCAACAGTGACAACAATTCCTGGTGTTAAGACACGGCCCATACGAAGACACCTGACGTGGTTAACATCAGGACGCTCATGGCCTGGTTCCCATCCGGCGATTTCATGGCAGTCAAGGCCCATTCCATGGCCAAGACCATGCATGAAGAAGACTTGCATGGCGCCGGACTCAACAATTTCGTCTGGTGTGCCATTGACGAAGAGTCCAGCTTTGATTAATCCGGCTGCCATGACCTTGGCAGACATAACTGCAATGTCTGGCCATGGGATGCCTGGCTTGGCAGCAGCAATGACGGCCTTTTGGGCATCAAGGACTGCTTGGTAGACAAGACGTTGATCTTCACTGAATTTGCCATTGGCTGGGAAGGTACGGGTGTTATCTGAGGCATAGCAGTTGTAGTCACAGCCAGCATCAACAAGAACAAGATCACCATCTTGAAGCTTACGTGTGTTTTCATGATAATGAAGAATGGCACAAAGTGGACCAGTGCAAACAATAGTGGCAAATGCATTATCACGACAATAGGCATCGATGTAATGGTGTTGAAGAATGGCTTCGACTTGATATGCATACATTCCAACTTTTGTCTTGCGGAAAACATCATGGAAGGCATTGCAGTTAACATCACAGGCATAGCGAATAAGTGTAAGTTCATCTTCGCTCTTGATTTGACGCTCTTCACCGATGGCTTCAAGTGCAACCTTATAATCAAGTGGAATGGTGACATCCTTCATAATTTCTTTGTTGTATGTGGGTTCGAGTGTGTAAATTTTTGCTGGGTTCTTCTCTTTGACATATTCAGCAACTTTTGGTAATAAAAGAACTTCGTCAACTTGATATTTCTCCTTAAGATCAGCAAGTGTTGGAAGTGGTCCCATCCAAATGGCAAGATCAGCTGGAAGATCTGGGTAGAATAAAGTTGTATGACCTGTTGCAATATCAATGTAGTATGCACAATCTGCTTCGTTAACACCAGAAATCCAGTAGAAGCATGATTCTTGACGGAACCTTGGTTCAAAATCACTGAGTGGACGACCTGGTTCTGGGAGACCAAAAATAAGAACAGCACCTTGTGCACCAGCATCTTTCATCCTCTTCAAGGCACGTGTCCTGTTGTCAAGGAACATAGATGCCTTTGGTTGTGGGCGATTATCGAGATCAATCTTGATCGACATTCCAAGTGAACTGTTCCATTCGAATCTTTGTATTGATTTTTGGTTAGGTATTCATCGTTTCATTCAATTTTTTTTCGTCGTTCAATCCAAGCGGTTTACAAATATAAACCCGTTAAATATAACGGTTTCTTATTGTTTTTCTGCAAAAAATTGTCACTTGTCATAAAACAAGTGACAAAAATTTCTATGCTCAGAAAAAGTTTGTATTATTAGAAGAATGTTAGTCCAAAATAAATGAGTTTTTAATTTGACTATTATGAATCTGATTACATAAATATACAATGATATAAATCCATATGTATTAAAATTTGTGATAATTTTTTATTAGTGGAACCAAAAAACATTATCAGCACCTTTAGGACAGCATTTTCGACATATTGAACATTTTGTTTTAAATCATAATAAAATTCTTATCTAATAAAAATTGTATTTTCACTCCTTTTTTATTAAAAAAAAAAAAAACACCAAAACATATTTTGCTCATCATAATACTTTATCTTGATTATATGACTTTATTGCGAACTAAATAAATAAATTTCCTTGTCATTAATTATCTCAACACAGGGGCAATATTTTTATCATTATTCTCTTTGTTTGCTTACAGAAATAGAATATTTTTGAATATATTTTTTATAAATCATTTAAAAAAATCATTTCACAATTTATTAATTTAATTTTATATACGGAGACAAATGCAAACGAATATTTTCATATGCATAAATAATTTGAGACCAATCCAAGAATTGTAGGAGCGACAACACCATAATCATAGTCAAAACAAATCCGGTTGTTGTATCACTATATCTTCCATTCATGTTTATAGCAAGAGACACTATTCCTATTAATGATGTCACGTGCATTTCTGTGCTTTCTTCATAATGATAAAGGAGACCGTTAACTGTCATTGCAAAAATAAAAAAGAACGAAATCATCGTCTTCATGTCGAAAGTCTTCATCAAGAAGTAATGTGCCATCTGAATGTATGCGAGTGTAGCTGCTGCTGTCGCTTGGATTCGATTTATATAACAAACGGAATAACTTCCATTTCCTTTCCATAAAAGAATCCATTTGTCAAGCATCAATAAACTTCGAAATATTTTGGTGATGCGAAGTGATTTAATTGACTTAAAGATTACGTCTTTGAGCTGCTTAAATAGGAATTCAAGAACCATAATGATATGTTGAAGAGAAAGTGATCGATATGATGGAGTTGAAGAACTAACGAAATTTTGTGAAAACTGTTTAGAATAACTACTATTTATGGTCGGTAGGTATAAAAGGTGTACGGTGATAAAGAAAATAAAAATTGAAATAATTATAAACATATTGATAATCATTTGCTTCTTACAGCCAAAACGTAGATATGGCCACAAAATGGCAAAAACAACATAAGCAAGACAATGATAACTGGTAGAAAGCCCGAAAGATGCAAAAATTGCTTGAAAAATAACGGTCGCCTTCTGATGAATCGAATCAAATACAAAATGATGTGAAAGAGAAGCAAACAAAATGGATGCAATACCAAATAATTGCATAAGCCCTGAAACACTTATAAGTCTTCCGGTAGATATAAGAGATGGTTCAATAAGACATAAGAAAGATCCGAAAAATGAGATAAACCTCGTACAACCAAATAATCGAAGGGTAACAAAAAGAAGTGGTATAGTAACCATTGAGCAAAAAGCTGATATAGATCGTATTGAAACATATACTGTAGATGGAATAACAAATGGTTGAGGTGGATTTAAATTATATTGAAAGTTGTACTCCATCTTTTTGCTTTGGAAATAAATGATTAAACCTCCAAGTGGTGGTGATTCATCGAAAAAAAAATCTTTTGAATTATATTGATGAATTTTATAAAGTGTTTGATTTTCGAATAAACAAAAATCTCTTGGTTGATAAATCCTCCAAAATCGTGAAAATACACCAACAAATAATAGTAAAACAATAATAGCAATATCATAGCCATTAAACTTGAAAGGTATTAATAATGGATTTTTTTCCACTTTAGAAGTTTCGTTTTCTTGTTTTTCTTTTGTGCTTTGATCCTGCTCTAATATTTCATATTGCTCAAGGTTTCTTCTTTTCATATTGCTTGGTAATTTCAATACTTTACCACTTTCAATTCCTTTGCACAAAAACCTTGCTAAGGTAACCGTTAACCAAATGGGTTTGAAGAATCTTTCTTTTTCTTCATTCATTCTTTATGATCAACCAGTTGAAATAAAACTGAGTCCAAGGGCAATATGGTATATAATTTTTATCAATAGAATTAAAAACAATAATTCTTCAATTGATGAAATTAAACCAATTTCGTTAAATTATCAAATAAAAAATGCTCATGGATATAGTGAAGAAAAAGAAATATTATTTATGGATCAAGGTGAATGTTGTCCAGTAAAACTCAATTTCAAAATACCTGCATCACAAATACTCCTATCATTAACAGAAAAAAACGAAATGATTAGGATTGTACTTGCAAGTACTGGAAATGAAAAATTTTCTCTTTTAACTCCTTCAAGAAATATATCATCAAATACCTCAATAACTAAGCTATCAAATGAATTAACACGAATTCATTCATCCAAATTTCCAGTTCAAACCATGTCTGCTATTCTTAATATGATTTATCCAGATTCTTTTTTCTATGATAATTCCTACCAATTTCGTAAGATTCCACCAACTTTTTCTAATCTTATGAACATAGCATTTAAGAGGATTGGGAAAGAAGCTGTTCTTGATGAAATCATCCAATTAGTTAATTTCATTGATCTTAATATAACGAATACTTCAACACTTAGTTTAGGGTTTGGCCTCTTTTTGCTATATGTAATGAATACATATAGCGAAACGATTAGTTACATATTACCAGTTTCATTAGGGAAAACAAATTATTTATATTTTTTGGCACTTTTTACATTTTTGAACGATAGAAAACTCATCAAAAAAATATTTTCGATTCCACCTTCATATAAACCATATATAGACAATGAAATGCTTTCAGTTATTTTATCATATGTTATACGCAATCAAGAGACTATACATTTTGGTATATTAAATTTGTTTTCATATATTTCCCCTCAAGAAGAAATCGAATTAATATTCGATGACGAAATGATAATTGGTGTTAATAAAACAATGAAACTCGAAATAAGTGATTCAAGTGATGTAATATCTGTTAATGATAATACAAAAGAAGTTTCACTTGAAACACAAAAATGTTTCGACTTCCAAAAATCCGAAAAAGTAAAACTTTCGCTTACAAATCAAGTACAGGTCGACATACAAAGATTGCGGCCTTACGGCGATTTGGAGAAAGTGGAACTGGAGCCGGTGTTCATAAAATGGAAGAAAGAGAACCCGACTTTTGTATACACGCTGATGGGAGTGGTGCCGGTATTTCTCTCTGTTGTTTTGTATGTGCTTCTTCGAATAAATTAAATCTAAAATATCTTTTTGAAATGTGTTCATGAAATGTTTTGTTAACTTTTTTGTATGAGAAGAAATCAAATTTTATTTAATATGAATTATAAGTGCCAAAAATCCGGATCACTATCAGTATTATGTACATATATATGAATAATATGAAATTCTGTATCAATATATTGCATAAACTAAAACTTACCTTAATATATTGTAATAATTGAAAACCTTAGTGATCAAAATGTAAGTAAATTAAAATTATAATGAGAATTGATACGTAATATTATCATATATGAATACAAGAAAATAAAATATGTATATTTATGTCAAATGTTTCGCAATGGTATTTCCCTTAAAAAAATATATCAAACACATAAATTTATGCAAAAATTTTTCATTCTTCAAAGAGTAGTGTAAATTCCACAAAGTAAACTATTTCAGAAATTAGTTTGAGAATACAGGAGGAAAAAAGCATAAAGAAAATAATATTTTCATAGCTGTTTTGAAAATACATAAAGATAATAACTCAAGTGAAACATGTGTAGCATATATTATATAATTTATTTACATAATTTCTAAATATTTTAAGAAGAAAAAGACATGAAAAGACTTACATATAAATGAAAAATTTATTATATTTGATGATTTTGAAAAGCAAAATAACAAAACTTTAATTTGAATTTTTTTCTTCATTCTTCCAAGAAATAAGACTTTTTTTCATCATTTTTAATATCATAGATGATTCATCAAACTGGTCATCATCCAATTCGTCTAAAGCATTCATTGCATTATGGTACAAAGTCTCTGCGAGTTGTATCGCTTCTTGTTTATTTCCACAAACTTCATAAAGGAAAGTCGCTCTACTAAACCCAATTCCAAGATAATCTGGATGTGCATCTCCAAATGCTTTGATTGTCTCACTAAGTTGTTTGTTTGCTTCTTTATATTTTTGATTGTATTCTTCTTTGTCAAAATATTCTGTTAAATATCGATAAAAATCACATTTTAATTTGATATAAAATATCGTTGATTTATTATCACAGCAAGAACTTTCAAGGACCGAAACATTTTGTAAAAGATCAATACAATAATCTTCAAGTTCTTTCAGAATTTTCTGTTGATAATCTTGTAATTTTGATAAAAGATTTGGATCTCTTTGAGCAGAGTCACTTTGAAGAATGGCATTTACTGCGCGAAGTGCATTACGACATGAACTCACAAGGCTTTTGTAACCAATGTAAAAAAGATTTCTTTCTTCATTAGTTAAATTTGAATCAACTACTATAATTTTTTTAATATATTGAATCACATCTTGATAGCGCTCTGCTTTGTCACAAACAGATGCCATAAAAAAGTTCAAATCGCGTTCAGACATAAATTTCACTTTTTGAGATGATTGGCAAATTTCAAGCTGAAAAAATGTCAGTTTTGTACACAAAATTTATTTTATCTTACAAATCGCGAAAATATATTTTTCTATTTCTTTTTCTTCTTGAAGTCCAGTGCCTCTCTGTACACTTGGTTCCTATATTCCCTCACAGTATATCTTTGTGAGTCATCAAGTGACATTTTTATCTTTCTTGGACAACTAATTTCCCTTTCTACTTTGTGGAACCTCTCCAAATACGGATGCGCTAAACACTCCTCTGCATTGGGCCTTTTGTACTGGTTGAATTCCAGTAATTTCTTTATTAAATCAAGCGCCTCAGGACATGCATTTGGAAGCTTCTCCTCGAGAACAAGCTTCGGCCGTGAGTACATAAGGTTGGAGAGCATAGTTTGTGTGATTGGGCTTTGGATACTTTCAATATCGCTTTGTGATGGAGGACCAGTGTATGAGACAATGCGTTCAAGTTGATCCATGGTGGATGCGCCTGGGAAAAGAGGCCGTCCGCCAATGAGTTCCGCAAGAATGCAGCCCGCAGCCCACATATCGAGGCCGATGCCATATTTACCAGATCCTAAAAGAATTTCTGGAGATCGATACCAGCGAGTAGCTATGTAATCAGTGAGATTGTCGTTTTCAGTTGGGCTGTTGATAGCACGTGATAATCCAAAATCACATACTTTGATAGAAGCATCACTATTGATGAGCATATTGGATGGCTTAAGATCACGGTGAATAATGCCAGCAGAATGAATATATTTGAGAGCACAACATAGTTGCCAGAAGATATAACGTTGATGAATATCAAGAAGAATGTTGGCACGTATAACTGCGTGAACATCGGTCTCCATGCACTCGAAAGATAGGTATAAGTCACAGTCGTTTTCAGAACGATGAACTGCTAATAATCCGACAATAAAGGGATGGTCTCTAAGATGTCTGAGAAATGTAATTTCACGGTATGTTCTCTGTGCATCAGTAGTATTTTGAAAAGCACAAAAAACTTTTTTGAGTGCAACAATTTGATTTGTTTTTCGATCTAATGCACGCCATACAATACCATATGCGCCTTTCCCTATTTTCTTGATGATCTCATACCGGCGTAGAATTTGTTTGTCAAGATTGTCCATTCCATCGTCATCATCATCCATTTTTTTAATTAACGTATATATGCGACATGTTATGCGAAATATAATTTGATTAATTATAAAAATTGTTACGCAAAAAAAGAAAAGAAATGGTTATTAGAGACTCATGATGATGAAGAAATGCAAGAAAAACAAAGGGTTTCTTTTCTAATTTCTTCAATATTAAGCAAAAGTCCAATGGATATCAATGAATTCAACGAATTAACATTATCTTTAGAAAATAGTAATATTGATTTCGGTACAATGAATGGGTTTTACAATATTTTTGAAGTATTTTCACAATACAAATATCAATATCTAAATGAAGTTTTATTTTTTTGCTATATTATCATAAAAAAACAAAGTGAAGAAATAGCTTTAAGACTAATAGAAAAGGGATTTATAGAGTTTTTAATTGATGGATTTAAATATGATGGATTTAATATTAAAATTGCTTTTAAAGCACTATCACTATTAACAAACAAAAACATTGGCTTTCATAACCATGTGTTATTTTGCTTTCATTCACATAATAATGGTCAAATTGGAATTTTCAATTATCTGAATAGTTTTCCGAACATTCGTAATTCTATCACCAAACTAATTCGTTCTTTCCTTGTATATGAACTTTCTTCAGTCAACGACCTTATTGAGCTTATTGATTCCATTTCATTTTTAATCAATTTACCAGATCGAAACATCAAACTTAAACATACAATAAATTCAATCCGTCTTTTAATATATCAAAAGCAACTTCCATATGAATATTTTATTAGTTCCAATCTGATACAAAATGTACAAAATTTGTATTTTGATGATGAAGCATCGATTCATATTTGCGTTTGCATTGGTTCATTCATTGAAATGTTTCCATATAATTCGATTAACATTAATATATCGCAAATCTTCTCAAGTATAACCTCATCTAATGATAAATTAAGGACTTCTTCTTCATGGTGCATTGGAATGATTGCGCATAAGAGCAAAGAACTTCTTTTTGAGTTTGATGTTGTTTCATATTTGAAGCAATTGAATACTTTATTCGAAAATTCCACTTTTGAAGATAAAATTTCATATTATTTCCCGATTATTACGATTTCAAAGATTTGTAATATTGAGCAGTTAATTGAAGTGTGTAATTGCGGCTTGATAATGACATATGTTGAAATACTAAATACAAAATCAGTGTTATTACTTGATGAAACACTTCATTTGTTTTTGGTAATCATCGAAAACGGAATTCAATTTGACGAAAGTGTTTTAATAAATACATTAAACGATATAAGAAGTGCGGATGATTTTAACCATTTAGAAGGTACGAGAATTCATTCGTTAATGGATTTAATATTTCAACAGATATTGAATGAGGAATCCGAAAATATTTAAATAAAGTAAATATAAATATTTAATGTTTTGTTGTGTATCAATTTTTATACTCTAATATAAATTTAACCTTTTTTTGGAGTGCACTGTTATTTACATCAAAATAATTTCTTTTTTTTTATTTTTGCTGAAAATCGTAATTGTATTCAAGAGTAACACACAAAAACAAATTATTTTACTTCTATTAAAATTTGATATTAAACATTTCGAACTAATTTTTAATCAAATTCTTCAAATAGAGGAGGCTGAACATTGTAATCTTCATACGCGGCCTTTCCATCGTTTTGCACATATTCGTTTTTCTTTTCTTCTTTATCCTCATCTTCGACATATTTGTCACTTAATTCCTCTTCTTCCTGAGTCGTTTCCATTGCCATTGGTTTAGCAATTACAACAGGCGCAGGCGGAGCCACTTGTTCAGTCATTGCTTTCTCTATAGTTACTTCAATTGCTTTCGCAGTTTCTTCGCTTTGTAACTTAAGTGAGTAGATGAGATCGCGAAGCTCAACAAGTTTACGTATCTCATTTTGCATGGCATCTTTGAGCGCGTTGTTATACCGTGAAAATCCTTCTCTTGTTCTCCTGACTTTGAATTTGTTATATACATCTTTGGTATTCGCCATTTGAAGGGCTTTTCGCTTGCTGCGCCTTAGTGCATCTTCTTTGGCTTTTTTGGCATCGGCAAGTTGTTGCTCGAGCTTAACACGATATTTTTCGTAATTAGGTTTCTGTGATTCAACTTCTATCTTCTTATGTGAATCCTCAAGATTGTGGGTTGCTTCGACATATTGTTGCTTGCGTGTGATATACTCTTGATTTACACGGTAAACAACTGAAAACCTTTCGATAACATCTCGAAAATCTTCCGCTGCTCTTTCTTCTTCATTAGCTAATTTGTAGTGTATTTCGGAAATATCACTAAAAAGTTGTCTTACTTCTTCAAGTTTTTGCTTAAGCTCTGGAATTTGTGAAATCAACATTACACAGGAAGTTGACCCAATATCTGACCAAGATTTGGCATAAGCTCTCCTTCCTTCATAAGCCTGAACCAAGCCAGCATATACAACTGAAGCTTCTTGACATATTTGCTTCTTTTTATTAAAAGAGAATATATTCATATGGAAGAATTGTTTTTGTCGTTTAATGCGTAAATTCTCAATTTTTTGAATAAAATTCAATTATATTGAATTTTAAACGGAGTTGTGATCTCGCTAAACGCACCAGATTGCAAACCAAATTTTGGACCAAAAAAGCTAATACTGCTAAACTTTCAAATGGGACATTATTTTTAAACTTTTTATTTTCTCTATTTTTTACATATTTATGCATTTTCAATTTAACAAACTTGACAATTATATAACATGTTAACATTTTGTGAAAAAAATAAAAATAAAAAATAAGAAAAAACTTCATTGACGTCAATAAAGCAAATGTTTCCCTGGATTTAAAGCTTTTAATATCATCAGAAGCAAAAGACTAGTTTCGAAGAGCAAACAAAGCTTCTGAATTTTGAATTAAACCGCTTTGGCCATCCTTTCTAATGCCTTACACACAGTTCGTTGAATTTGGCCGTGTTGCACTTATTTCATACGGCCCACTTGCTGACAAGCTTGCTGTAATTGTTGATATTGTTGATGACAAGCGCGTTATGATCGATGTCATTGGATCCCAAGAATCACGTCAAATGATCCCAATCAAACGCCTTAAGCTTACAGAAATTGTTGTCAAGATCGAGCGTGCTGCCAAGAAGGATGTTGTTGCTGCTGCTGTTAAGGAAGCTGATGCAGTTGCAAAATTCGAAGCAACAAAATGGGGAAAGAATCTCAGAGCAGCAGAAGCAAAGTCTCAGATGAATGATTTCCAACGCTTCAAGCATGCTAAGCTTGCTGCAAAACGTGCCCAACTCGTTAAGGAACAACTTGCAAAGAACTAAATCGATTCAATTTTCTAAAATTTGCAAAGGCTTCATTTTCATTATTCTGGCTTTACATGGCGCAAATTAAACAAAGAACTTATTTTTTGAGTTTATTCAAAAATCGATATGATGATATAGGAAAGATTTTTTCATTTACTTAAAGGACATATTAGGGGAGGGGAGGTTCCTTTTAATTAAAGGAATGGGTTGGAATCCTGGTTCTGTATTTGAATTTTTGGGAGTTCTATATCTTAACACAGTATACCACCTGTTTTTAACAGAACATGATGTCCTGCCAGGAAGTGCCTGTGCAATTAAGCTCCAATGGTTACCAATCCTTTGGCGTTCTGATATTATTATGTCATCTTCCCATTTTTCAAATGGAGTTCTTCGAACCTCTGGGTTCAACTTAACAAGCCACCTTTCGTAGCATTGCTTTGGAGTATGAACCCGTACTTTTTGAGAAACGGATTTCCAATTTATTGGCTCTGTTTCTGCAATTGACATAAGTAATATTTCATCTTCTGCTTCTGTCCAACTCCCTTTTATTTGGGCGCTCTCTTTTTCGAGTGTAGAAAAAGAATTTTTTATTCTTTGGAATAATAAAGCATCTGTTTGAGGTAAAGGTAATTCTGTAATTGGAGGGATCTTATAACTTAGTTTCCCGGGAGAATTATGTGCAATTTGGATTGTGTTAACTATTGGTGGAAAAATAATATCTGCAGAGTTCATCATGAAAGTTTTGGTTTGTTGGGTGAAAAAAACAATTTCTATGCGGTTTATCAATTCACACAAAATTGAGATGGATGCGCATAATATCGTCGGATTTTGAACGACATAATTCAATTTTGATAAGTGGACTTTGTATGAAATTTGACACTGTGAAAGTACGCTAAAATTGTTGGGGAACCCATAAAAATAAAACTTTGAAAACTCTGAATTTTGATAGAACAAGACTTTCTCAGGATTTTTTGACACGAACGTTTCCTCAATTTTCGTTCGTTTTATGACGATTTACAACGTCGAATTTTGAATGTAGTGTGATTACTTTTGAGGATAAATCTATTGACAAAAACTGTTTTCCCCAATATTGCCAGATTGGGAGCAAAGCTTTCTTACTGATGTTTTCTCCAATCACTTGTTTTGGAGCTTTAAGGTTTGTTTTTTTCCTCTCATAATCTGATAGCATTTTTTCTTAAATTTTATAAAAACTCAACACTTTAAAGATTTCAAGAGATCTTTGGTAACAAAGATTTTCTTTGAGGAATCCTTTTTTTTGTGTTATTGGCCAAACTTTTACTTTCATTTGTTGTATGTGCAAAACAAGCGATAAAGAAAATAGGGGGGTCTGCTCCCCTATCGTTGTCATTGTTTGAGAGAAAATTTTCCTGTCAAATAACACGGTTTTGCCGTTTTAACTGTCAAGTCAATTGAATGTCAGTTTTCGGTTTTTGCTTGGCCACTTTGGAAAATGTCAAATCAGTTACCATTGGAACCAAAGACAATCTACATCACAAACATCAACTTCAGGACAGATGGCAATGCCCTTGCTCAATTCTTCGAGAAGTATGGTAAAGTTAAATCAGGTCGCATTCTTTCTGAATATTATCGTGGAAAGGCCATTTCAAGAGGTATTGGCTTCATAGAATTTGAAACTGTCGAAGGTTTCGATGCTGCCATGAAAGCTTACCAAGATGCACGCGAAAAGAAAGAATACATTCAACTTGATGGCCGTTCTCTTTTCATCAGGCAAGCCAGAGCACGTCAAGAACGCAAGAGGGATGCTGCTTTCATTGGTTCAATCCCAGAAGGAACAACAGTTGATGATCTCAAGAATGCTTTCAAGAATTACAATGCCGTCGATGCCAAGATCATCCGCACCAACACCGACAAAATCAAGGGATTCGCTTTTGTCAAGTTCGCAACATCTGAGGATCAAACAAAGGCTGTCAAGGAAAATAAGAAGATCGAACTCAAAGGAAAAGAATCAATCGTTCGTTTCGCCAGACGTGACTACGATGCCCCAAGGAAGCGCAGAATCATTCGCCGTCGTAGGGGTCCACGCCGTGCACCAAAGAGGGAACCAGAAACAGCTGAAGCTACAAAGCAATAAATCAGTAAACATCTGATTTCTTACATACATTGTATTCTTTTCTCTAAGGATAAATAAATTTATTGATTAATCAGTTGATTTGGTTTAAGATTTTCAACACGTTAACCATTTTCCTGATAGTAGAAATAGTTATACAGAATAGTTCCACACTTAATGCTTACAAAATGTAATACCTTCAATTTTGTTGAATTTTCACCTGCAGAATATAATGATTGTGTAGCAAAATGGTGAAGTTTTTACTCCATGTGCGAAAATGGTGCTTGGAAGATCAAAAAGTAAATGAACTAATACCAAAATCGTGATGATATTTGAAAGTTCAAATTTATAAATATTTTATATATTATTTTCATTTGCTTCACATTTGGTCATTAAGAATAAATAAAATTAAAAAAATACTGGTAAGCTTATATAAAAAGTCATTATTTAAAAATAGGCGAACTATACATGTTAAAACTTTCCGGGTATTAAACAAATGAAGATAAGAGAAGTGAGGCTAAAGAATGTATATAATTAATGTTCACATAAATAACCTCTTAAGACAAAACGCAGCTGTGTATCACTAACATAATTTTAAAATGTATAATTACACAAAGAAAATAATTTTAATTGGATGATAAAGAATAAATAAATAAAATTATATAATGCTCTGATCCCATCATACTTAAAAATTAAATAAGTTTATTTCATCAGTGATATATAACTACAATAAATGATCTTGGCCGGCAATCTCAACACCATGAAAAGCATAATTTCAAAGTTTTAAAAGCCATATGTATGACTGCTTATAATTTTGAGAAGTTTTCCTATCAAAAAGAAATAAATTGTATGCATAAACAGAAAGAATAAATTAATATTAAAACATGAAAATTGTTTGTGTTCATTTAAAGTTTTCCAATATTTCCACAATAAAATTATAAATCATACAGACAACGAAATATTGTTTTATTTTCGATTATGTTTCTTTTTAATAATGATTTCGAAATCAATTTAGATATTCTCCAAGTGGAAGTGTATCTGTTAAAACTTCAATAAGCTTGACTTCAATATCGTTGGAATTGGCATTTGACCTAAGTGAATCAACAACGAGTTTGACTTCAGTCGAAAAGTGAAGCATTTCGAAGATTGTTTTCAAAGCACCTAATAATGGAGTAAGATATACCAACCCATCATACTCCAATGGTATTGTAACATAACGTGTTATTGGATTCTCGGTTATTCGAAATGTAACACTATTTTCACTTTGATCTATTTGATGACAGGTAACACCTAAATACGTTTTAAACGATCCAGCAATTAAATCGCATGCCTGGCGAAATGTTTTAATATTGTATGAGTCTTGATGTACTACAAGATCATCTGTAATGCGATTTCCAATACTTGTTCCTATTTTAAATAACTTTGCATTTGCGTCTTCGATGTTGTTCGTTTCTTTTGCTATGGAACGCACCAACGATCCATAGGTTAAGGCAAAAAGCTCTACATTTACGTATTTATCTGACATATAATAGGAAATGTGATGTGAAATTTTGAATGAGCATTTTTAGATTTTGGTAAATTGTAAAATTAAAAAAAAAATATAGCTATACCTAGCAACTTTGGTTATCTTTTTTTCTATGTAGAGTTAAACGACAATTTTATTTAACATATAGATTTATAGGAAATTATTTTCAAACATTAAATCAAGGCTCAAGCTCATATATGAATGGATTTTTCAGTTTTATCTCGTCTGTGGTTTCTTCTGGTGTCTGGCTTTCCTCTGTTGATTCATTTTCTGATTCTTCATCATTTTCTATGAAAATAAGATACAATGTAACTGGATTGGCTTTGATGATTGGCTTAGATCTCAGCGTAAATGGGAGGTTAAGGTTGGCTTCGTATATTTGTCCATCTTTTGTATGAACAGAAATATGATTATTTTCAACTATAAGTGTTTCCTCTTGTGCTCGTGGCACATACAATGAGACAGTTATTACTTTTTCTTCTTGTGTTAAATTGAATTTAGCAATTTTTGGCTTCAATTCTTTAACATTATTTACAGTGCTTGGGCTGTCCTCGTTCATACGCACAGCTTCTTTGATAACAGATTGTGGTACTTCTTGTTCATCATCAGATGGTTCTTTATTTTCAATATGAAATGGTTTTCGTTCAATCTTCTCTGGTTTCACACGAACTTTTAATGTAAGTACCATTTGTGACCATGATGCACTATAATCTGTGTTAGTCATTACTTCATATGGAAGTGGGATTGAGAAATCATGAATAAAAACTGAAGAGTTCTCACTCTTTCTGCATTTAACTTTGACTTCCTTTTCAAATACCTGTATGTCGATTGTTCCTGGATCTAATACTCCAGGAAGAACCATTCGAATCGATAATTCTTTTGGCCTTTTGATTCTATCTCTGTGATATCCTTCAAGATAATCGCTATACTCAAAGTTTCCTATTTGCGTAATATCATATCCTGCTCCAGTTTCGGTGAGTGTTATTCCTGGATTTTTATTTTCCTTCATTGCTAACGATTATTTTTGAACGTTAAGATTTATCATCTTTATAAACTTTTTCTCTCCTTAAAATGTAATAAGTTTTAATATCAACATTGCAAAAAGGTGTATTAAAATAGTGAAATCCTTAAGAATTTTGTAAAAGTAAAATATTTTTAGTCATCAATTTATTTACAAAAGCCTTGATAAAAACAACGAGTAACCAAAAAAAAGCTAAGAAATAAAAGCAAATTAAAATATGTGCCGTTTATTTGAGACAAATATGAATTAATTCTTTGGAACATTTCCATGATGTTCTCGGCGGAACAATAAAATATTTGGTTCAGGAGGGTGTCTATGATAGTGTACCCATCCAACGCTCATTTGAATCCCAAGAGCTCTCCACTCATCTTCAGAAAGCAAATGATCCTTAGGGTCTTTACGGCTGATTTCTTTTGGTAATATAACATGTCTATATTCGTACACATCATCATAATATTTGTCTGAATAGTAAATCTCGCTCACTGACATCTGACTATTTTTTAAAAAAATGATTTTCACAATGTTTGTTTGAATATTTATGTATTTCACATAACATGTCATAAATATGATTTCCTATAAAAAAATTTCTTCAAAGCGGGCTCACCATTTTTTTGATTCTCTTCTCCCTGAAACGAGGGAAATTGAAGAAGGACCTGAAGCACTTGTGTTTACACCTTTAGTTGCCAACCAGTTTAATTCAAGAGTTCAAATAATAATCCAATCCTTGAATTCAGGTTCAATTGAACAAATTGAACAAAACATAAGAAGTCTGATTGAACTATCCAGGTTCAAGCCTAGGGATTCGGTTGTTTCCTTATTTCTTAAATATAACTTGATTGACATAGTAATGAATTTCAAAGAAACGCAATTCAAACCTTTATTATATGAGTTATTTGCAAATCTTTCAGCATCAAAAGCATTTACAATTCCACTTATTCAAAAAGGATTGTTAAATTTTTTTTTGAGGGATTTCTTTTCAATTGACGAAAGGTTCAACAACTATATCATTATAATTGTGTGTAACATTGTATCTAATAGCTTTTTTGCACGAGCTCTTTTATATTCAACAAATTTTTTTGAAAATGCATATGGAATTTTGGAAAGTGAACATCCCATATTTTATGACGAATGGACATCCAAACTTCTTTATGTTTACTGTAATCATGGTCCTACATATGGTCAAACGGATGTTGATGTTGATCCAAATGCATCAGAACAATTAAGTATTTTCCTTAACGAATATACCTTTGATGATAACTTTGACATTAATTTGTTCGCGGATTTTTGTACTTATGGTATTGTTTTGGACAAAGAAGGTCCTTTTTGGAATTTCATTATTTATTTCTTGAAATATTCAGAATCTGATGTAGCTTTTGTAAGTATAGTAAAATGTTTGCGAGTTCTTTTGGAACGTGATGTTAATATGCCTGAGCCCAAACTTTCATATGATTTATTAGAATCAAGAATTCCCTTTTTTGATTTTGTCCAAAGAGTCGTTGACAAAGGGAGTGTGCCGACTGAGGTTTTCAGTGGAATTCTCAAGATTTTCACGAGGATTTACTCGGTTGACATCAACCCAAACGACATTTCAATCAAAGAACGATCAAAAGAAGCGATAGAATTTATAATGACACTTTTTGATAGTGAAGATTCACCCTTCATCAAAGACATTGCGCATTCGTTAAGTAATATTATCTCTACATTTGGGGACTTGGCACAAATAGTTATTGATAAGTCAATCGGTTCGATCCGTTGGTTAATGGCGAATGCAAACTTTGCAACTAGATCAGCTATTACATGGTTGTTTCTCACACTAATGGCGAACGAACAAAGTTTTGTTTTAATTGATGATATTGAAATGGTTATCGCTATTGCTGAATCCCAAAGGCAAACAGATTTTGTGAAACATGTTATTAAATCTTTCGAATATGTATTTGATATACAAGAAAGGGATCCAAAGAGAGAAGGAAGATCAATCGAAAATTATTTCGAAGAATGTGACGGATATGATTTAATTGCAAGTTTCGAAGAAATAGATGACGAAGAAATTCAAAAAATGATCCAAAAGTTTGGTGATAAGTACAACGATACAAAATTAGAATTAGATCTTGTGCAAAGTACAGAAGAAGAGGAGATGCACATGTTTTAAATATAAATTTTTACATATAGAAAATACTATGCTCTAAATAAAGATTTATTAGAAAACGGAATTATGCTATATTGGTTATATTTGATGAAAGAGCTTTCTCTTTTGTTACGAACAGGACAAGCAAAGTGAAACAAAAACCAGAGTCTGGACAGAAAATCATTTGAAGTCTTGCTTTTTATTCTAAATTATTTTATGAGCATTTAGACAACTTTTTCTCAAAATTCAGCAGAAAAAACTTTTTAAAAATTAACACATACAGTGTATATTAAAAAAAATATAATTAAACGTATGTAAGAATCAATTGATAATTTTTTATTTCATGTTTTAAATTGGATGGAATTTGTTGTAAAAATAATAATTTTTTGTTTGAATAGTTTACTATATATAATTGCTAGGTTTATCTCCAAAAATTGCCAAGTATATTATTTATCATAAAACATCAATGCAGAGAACGTTAATCATATTTAATAACTTTACTTGATTCAATTTTCAATTCATATTTAGTCGGTATCAAACTCAAAACCTTCTTACGACATACAAAAAGTTGCTTAACCTTTGGTCGATCATCATATGTTTGAATGCCATTTTAGGCCAACATATTTTGATTGGATTTATAAATGTTCTGACAAAATAATGCCTGTTGAATATGTTTGTTCTTCCTGCGGAAAAACAATCCTTGTTTCAACAAAGGATGACGTTAAATGCGACCAATGCAAATGCATGATTTTATACAAGAAACGCAAACCAGGACTTGATTTTTTCAAAGCGAGATAAATTTTTCATTTAATAAAAGAATACTAGGTAAATATTGTCTATTCTTTCTATATTTTGTCCTATCCTTACATAAATGCAATTTTTTTGTCCACATTTAATTTATCACTAAATCAAATTCTAAACTTTTTTACCAGAATTAAAATTTTCATCTCAAACTATGTAACACGCTCATCTTAATTTCGATCAAAATATCGAATTATCGAAAAAAAATTTATTAACAAAACAAATCGTTACATTAATTCTTTCTAATTTTTGTGTGCAAATCCGTATTAAATATCTGTGCAACCGAAAGCGCTATTTTCATATCTGCCTTTGTTCTCATTCTGAGCGCGCTCTGTATTTCCCTCAAACATTTTTTATCGACGAATTCGAGTTTTCTTTCTTCGATCTTTTCGTTCACCTGCGCCAACAATGCCACAGCTTGTCCGACGACTGATGACATGAAGTTTTCGCAGAATGTGTTGTGCATAAATTTCGGCGCTTGACAGAGTGCATTAATGAACGAAGTCACATATTCCGAAGCGCCATTCATTTCTTTGATTTTCATTTCGGTTTTGAATTTCGTTATTTTCTTCTTGAGAACTGCGTCTTGATTATCAAACATTAGAAAATTCGCAATTTCATAATATGAATTCGAATTAGATATATTCGGTGTATACAAATATATTTTCTTTTCGTCGAATTTGACCCACGTAACAGGGCGAGAAAATAGAACCATATAATCCTTAGGTTTCATTTCTTGCTTTTTGACGCACTGAAGATATAAATCGGGTATAATTCGAGGAAGAAGTTCCATAGACGAAATGTCTCGTTGGAAAGGAAGTAAAAAATTCGAAAGAAAATTGATGCAGAACATCGCATCTGATACAGATGTGGCTTCTATGACAGTGGTCATCTGAGATCTTAGATGTGACGTCAAAAGAAGTGATAAAAATGAGATTTCGGCGGGAATAATTTCGAAATCAAGAAATAAATCTGGAATTGAAAAAGACGAAATGTCAAGACAGAGACTAACAATCCGTTCAATATGTGGAGTTAATGCTGAAAATGGTTCGTTTTTCGCTATAATGGATTTGAAAGAAATCGAAAGTATTCCAAGCCACGAAATAAAAAGTGAATGTAAATTTGGATTATCTTTAATTTCATCATTTTTAAAAATTATTCCAAGTGAGTAATATGAATTTCTTTGTTTTCCTTGGTATATAAATGTTGAATTAAACATAATCCATCCAAAACTTTGTACATCAATTATTGATGGAACACATTCCATAAAGATGGATTCACTTTGTCTATGCACATTGCTTAATGTAATTTTAAATATATCATCGATTTTTGATGCATTTCCTTCAATTTGTGGCCACCGAAATAAAACTTTTATCCCACTTACCATATCAAATGTAGATATCGCAAATGCGACAAAAGGACTTCCTTTTATATCTAATCTTTGTTTTGATATCATTTTTTCTTGGAACAGAGACCGTTAATAGAAACGTTTAAAAAAAAATTAAATTTACAAATTTATGCATTCTTTTAATGTTTACATATCAAATCATCTAACAACTGAAAATAAGAGCTCTATTACAACAACTGCATGGAATAGAATTAATGGTATTATTGCATCAGGTCAATCAAATGGAACAATTGTATTATCAAAAATTGAACCAAATCAAAATAACCCAGGATTTTTCTCTTATGAAACTGTGTCTACTCTTCTTGAACATAAGTTCGAAATTATTACATTATCATGGAATGAAAGATTTAATCGGTTAATAAGTATTGATTCCAAAGGTTTTTTATATATCTGGACAGAGAACTCTGAAAAGTGGAAATCACCCACAAGTCATATTCTCAATATACCCAATATTATTACAATATCAATATCATCAAATTGTGAGAAAATGATAATTTTACATGACATCAATAACATCACTTGTATGGATCTTTCATGTAATCAATTGTGGACAGATAAATGCGAAGGAACACCAACTATTGGCTGTTGGTCACCAAATAGCACCGATTTTTATATAGCAACAAAAGAAATTCAACTTTTTAAACTAACGAATGGTAATGACGCTGTTCCAATCAACATACCTAAAGCAATTTTGTCACAAGAAGATAATGCAATTATTTCCATTCGATGGAGTGAATCAACTCCGAATTTATTTTTAGTTTGTTTCCAAAATGGAAAAATATGTATTTATAACTCCGAAACTGATGAAAAGCCTCAAATTATATCTGTTGACTTTGATGTAAGTAGCGCATGTTGGTCACATTCTGGCGAACTATTTGTCGTTGCAGGTAATCGATCCGAACAATCACAAATAAGTTTCTATACCAAAACGTGTAAATTATTACGAAATCTCAACTTAAATGCGCATAATATTTCATCGATTTCATTTAATCATTCTGATACACAATTAGTAATTGGTGCAGAGAATTCTATGTTTATTGTACAAATAATTCCTATTAATCAATGGAGTTATATTGATGAAACACTTATATATAGTGTTAATGAATATAATTCGAATGTTTCGAATATTGTTTTCTTTAATATAGAAACTGCTGAAAAACATATAAAAGAAATCACTGATTTGATTGGTATTAATTCATCGAATGGAAAAATATGTTTGACAACTGTTAAACAAAACAAAGATGAAAAAGATACAATTTTAATCATATGCGATAAAATTGGAGTCCCAATTAAGTCACAATTCATAAAATTTCAAACAGAATTTTGCGCATTTTCAAGTAATTATGTTATAGTTTCATCATTTCATACTATTTGTATATGGAACATTGAAACAAATGAAATAAATTACATTCAAATTAGTAATAAAATAAGTGCAATATCATCAATGGATTCAACTTTATTTGTCGGATTTACTTCCGGTGAAATTATTATGTATTCATTACCTCAATGTATCGAAATAACGAAATTTAATACCGAAAATCAAATCGAATCAATTAATATCTCGAAAGATATAACACGTATATCATTTAGTACTATTGATGGTAATATGCATTTCATTGATGTGAATTCAGGTTCAATAGAACCACAAATACATAAAGAAACTTGGTGCATGAAATGGTCTGATGATTCTTCATCTTATTTTACTTCATTAGAAAGACAAAAAATTTTTGTTTATTATAACTTTAAACCAATTGAACCGATTTCATCATTAACATTTCCATGTTCTTTTAAAGATTTGATAATTACTGCAGTTGATTTCATGTCAATTAATCAAAACCCTTTAAATCCTGATTTAAAATGTATACATAAATATCCTACAAAACCTTTAAGAGATATAAATAACTTATTAAAGAGTGAAAATGTGTCTTTTGATGAGATTTTTTCGTATATTAATATGAGAAGTCATTCGATTCTATGGAAAACTATTGCTGAAGCAGCGCTTAATAAAATGGAACTAAAAATTGCTGAAAGATGTTATATGGAATGTAAAGATACATTAGGAATACAATTCTTAAAGAAAATATCAAATTTAAATGATAAAAATTTAAAGAGAGGTTATATCCTTTGGTTTTTAAAGCAATATGAAGAAGCAGAAAAATGTTTTGATAAAAATTTATCTATTAAAATGTATATAAGTATCGGAAATTGGGAAAAAGTTAAATTATTAATTAATGAAAATGATGAAATTGATTTAAGTATACATGAATACTTAGGTAACAAAGCTTATTTTGATGGAGATTGGAAATTAGCAGTAAAAGAATTCGAAAAATCGAAAAATTATGAAAAAATGTTAAATTCGCTTTTCCATTCGAATGATTTCCAAGGAATTTATGATTTAATGAATGCATTACCAAATGAATCACCTGTTTTAAAGCAAATTGGATTAAAACTTTTATCTATCGGATCATATAAACAAGCATCCGAAGCATTTATTAAGTTCGGCGACATCCAAATGGCTGTTGATTGTTGTGTACATTTAAACCAATGGAAAGAAGCGAATAAAATTGCTAAGAAACATCCTGAAATTGATAAAAAAGAATTAATGTTAAAATATTCGAAATATTTATATCAGAATTCACTTATATCTTCTTCGATTAATATTCTTTTGAAATATGACTTTAAAAAAGAAGCTGCGGATATATTAGAGAAAGAAGGAAACATCGCATTAAAAAGTAAAAATTATATATACGCAAAGAAATGTTTTGTTCATTATGCGGAACTAATCGAAAATGAAAATGATAAATGGCATAAAGCTGAAGCGATTCATTTTCTGTTACTTGCGCACAGACAAATTTATGTATCTAAATGGGAAGAAGCTTTGATTACTTCTGTGAGATTAATGAATTTATATTCCGATGTTATTAAAAAAGAAATTTGTTGTTCATTGGTTGCAATATCTGCAAGCGAATCAGGTTACTTAAGACAATGTTCAAACTCTTTTATACAATTAGAAAATTCGAAAATGATTTCAAAACAAATAAAAGAGAAAATAAAAAAATTGTCGTATTCCATTTTTGGTAAACAAGCGCCAAATGATCCAACAAATGCACAACAAATGAAATGTAATAAATGTAACAAAAAAATTATTTGTCCAAATTATATGTGCACTTGTGGAACAATTATGGAGCCAAGTGTAGTATCGGGAAAACCTTTGGATAAAAGTGATGCATGGCGCTGTAAAAACTGCGGACATTATGCACTGAATAATGAAATATCAGAACTTACAACATGTCCATTATGTCACACATCTTTATAAAAATTAATAAAAAATGTTTCTAATAAATATTATACAAATATTACATGTAACTTATTATATAAACATGTAATCTTTGTTCAGTGTATTTGATATGAACATAGAGCAAAACTTTACTACTACAAATATTTAAACATTGTTTAAATTATTTCAACGTTTTTATTTAATTTTTCTATTTCAACGTTAATAAAAATATTTCTAATGTTTTTAGTCAAACAGACTATCAGTAGGTATTTCTATAAATAATATGAAGAAATATTTTCAATGTTAAAATCAACCCCTTCATGTGCAGAAAGTAATTTAGCAATATTATAATACTTATATCTCTTAGCTAAAACAAGTGCTGTATCAAATTATATGTAATAATAATTTAAATTATTTCCAAAAATAATTAGTAAATTTCATATTAATAAAATTAATTTCGAATAAATCAAACATATATCTTTAGTAGAGATGTCAATGCCATCTCGTTTAATGAGTAATTTGACGATTTTTTTGTTACCACATTCTGATGCTTGCATAAGTGTTGATCGAAATATTTTAAATAATTCCCAAATATTATTTTCAAATATTGATATACATCAAATGTAATAAATAAATATCTTTTGCATTAACATCACTTGCTTTTTGTTCAAGAAGAAATTTTACAATATCCATGTTATCATATGTAGATGCTTCAATAAGCGCTGTTTCAATTAATTTAAAAGATTTCCATAAGATAATTTGTAACATAATATTAATAAAATAAATTTTTTTATAAAACAAATGAATCTTTTTAGAATTAATATCAATTCCTTCTTGTTCAAGAAGTAATTTAACGATTTCTATGTGACCATTTGAAGATGCATAAGTGCTGTTTTAAATAAGAGGATAAACTCTAGTAAATAGTGGAGGAACATTATATTGGGTTCCTTTAATTGTTGTACATTCCTTATCATATAAGAATAATGAATTAGTTAATAATTCAATATAATTTTAAATAAGAATCAAATTCATGGTCAAGTTTACTTTTTTAGATTTCCCAAATTTAAATGTGAATATTTTATGTTCAAATAGATGCGATTTCCATGAGATAAAGGTTAAAGAATAGATGAATTCAACAAAGTCATCACTTAATGGATTTAAGAGTTACATTAATTAATTTATCTCTTAAATCTTTATCAATGAAATTAAACATTTCGATAACAATTACATATTCCTTCAAATACAGGATAATAACTCATTGGAAATGCTTATAAGTTTGGGATTATACGAAGAAAATCACTATGTGTGCTTAAGTATCACTTGATCATTGCCTTTCAATATTTTTAAGAAACTACAAAATTAGAAAAATACATTACTCTTTGCACAAATAGAATTTGGCGCATAATAATAATAATAATAATAATAATAATAATAATAATAATAATAATAATAATAATAATAATAATAATAATAATAATAATAATAATAATAATAATAATAATAATAATAATAATAATAATAATAATAATAATAATAATAATAATAATAATAATAATAATAATAATAATAATAATAATAATAATAATAATAATAATAATAATAATAATAATAATAATAATAATAATAATAATAATAATAATAATATAATAATAATAATAATAATAATAATAATAATAATAATAATAATAATAATAATAATAATAATAATAATAATAATAATAATAATAATAATAATAATAATAATAATAATAATAATAATAATAATAATAATAATAATAATAATAATAATAATAATAATAATAATAATAATAATAATAATAATAATAATAATAATAATAATAATAATAATAATAATAATAATAATAATAATAATAATAATAATAATAATAATAATAATAATAATAATAATAATATATAATATATAATAATAATAATAATAATAATAATAATAATAATAATAATAATAATAATAATAATAATAATAATAATAATAATAATAATAATAATAATAATAATAATAATAATAATAATAATAATAATAATAATAATAATAATAATAATAATAATAATAATAATAATAATAATAATAATAATAATAATAATAATAATAATAATAATAATAATAATAATAATAATAATAATAATAATAATAATAATAATAATAATAATAATAATAATAATAATAATAATAATAATAATAATAATAATAATAATAATAATAATAATAATAATAATAATAATAATAATAATAATAATAATAATAATAATAATAATAATAATAATAATAATAATAATAATAATAATAATAATAATAATAATTTATTAATTTACCGAACTATAGTCTCTTTTATTATTAAAAAACTTTGAAAAATATTCACTTTGGGAAAAATTACCAACAATTTTTTAGACCATTCATATGCTTTGTCTGTAACATTGATTTCCAACTTAGCAAACTTGTTTTTTCTAATTGTAATTAAAATTGATGAAAATTGTTTTCTTTATTTGGACATAAGCTTGAGATAAGTCACTTTTTCATAAACCAGTGAAAATTCAATTCCTATTTGGCCAATAAATGTAAAAAATAAACTATTTAAAAACAATTTCGAATTTTGCTGTGTTCCTGCACATCAAAAATCATCAAAATTTTGGAATTTTATAAAATTGCATTTTTAAACTCAGTAACTAATGACATTCATATGTTTTTATGATCATTTTGCTTAATTTTCATTTTTTAATGAGATTTTCTAATTATTAATAATTAATTCTAATTTTTAAAATTAATCATAAAATCATGTTTAAAATCAAATTTTTAGTATTTTTTATTTAGATAATATTTGATGAAAAACATTTTAAAAATTGTTCTTTAATTAATAAAAAATATTTCATTAACGGTCATTTAGAATTAAAAAACGTTAATTTTTAGTAAGTTTATCTGACCAGATAATATATCAAATTATTTGTCACTTTTAATATTGATTATTTTGAATGCTTTACGAAAAGTATGAATGATTAAAAATTTAATTTTAAAATTATCTAAATTTTTGTCAATTTTTGCCTAAATTCAATCGTTATTTGGTCTGAAATACAAAATAAACTATTTAAAAAGTCTAATTTTTTACATTATTGGGGTACTAAACAGTAAAAAAATTATAAAATTTTCGAATTTTTTGAAATTGCATTTTTAAACTTAGATTTAATAATACTTCTCATGTTTTAGTGATCATTTTGCTTAATTTTTGATTTTGATTGAAATATTCTAATTATTAATAATTAATTTAAAAAATTAAAATTAACAATAAAATCATCATTAAAATCAAATTGTAAGTATTTTTTATTTAGATAAAATTACTCAATTATTCTTTTATGATTAGATTTAAAACATGATTAATATATTAACGGTCGATTTGATTAATATACGTTTAGATTTTTGTTAACGGTCGCCACAAATCAAAACACCCAAAAAAAAAAAATCAACTTAAATTTAAAAAATGGAATTAAAAAAAGAATCAAAAGGTTATAATACTTCTTAAAAACACAAAATTTTGACGTAGAAATCAATAATTTTAATTTATTCAACTAATTTCAAAGATCTTCAAAAATTACTTAAAATATCCTACTAAAAATAATTAACCTTGTAATATTGGATTAAATTATCCAAATTTTTTGGAAAAAATTAAGATTAAATTACAAATGAGATTTATTCAATTTGTCAGTTTTGGAAATTGTTTTAGAATTTTAATTTATAATCTTTGTATTTTTGTTAATAGATCATGATTTTAATGGTTAATAACTTAGTTTTACTTTAAATTTTCAAAATATTTACATCTTAAAAAATTTGGTAATATTTGGTTTAAAATGATTTAATAATGTTTGTAACATCTTAATATTGTGGATTTTATGTTTAATTTTTTGGATTTTTAGTTTTTAATGAATATTCAATTTTTTGTTAAGTTGAATTTCCTGATTTTATTGATATAAATATTATCTATGTATTGATTGTTTCTTTGTATTGACTTTAATTTCTTTTGTAATTCCAAATATTTTCTTTGATTTCTTTGAGTGAAAATATTCTTAAATTAACTTGAAGTTATGATATTTATAACATGTTGGCTTCATTATATCTTCGAATTGAAGCTTTAAAATTGTTATTTTATGGTTATTTTTCAAAAAAATAATCAAAAAAAAATGTGTCACTTTTGATCGGCATAATATAAAAAAAACGTTTATTCCATCTTTAGAACAAAGAAATTGTGAAAAAAAATTGATAATTTTGATTAAAATATCAATTAATAGTGTTAAATAACTATTTGGTTGATTATATTTCAATTTTTTTAATCTTAAAAAAATTCATACATTTTTGAATTTAATATTGGAATTAGGTTGTTTATAAAAAAGCTAAGTCATTTTAATAATTATTAACGTTGGTTAAATAAAAATTATGATGTTTCTTATAGTTAAAATTGAGATATTGATCATCGAAAATTTAGTCAATGATTTTGTAGAAAATTGTTATTATGAATCTACTTCTTGTATATTTAAATTGGTTTAGTAAAAATTTTTTTCAATTTCATTTATTCATGAAATTGTCTAGATTTAGTTATTATTTAATATAAAATTAGTATTTAAAGATTGAATTCTTTAATAATTAACCTTGTATTTGTTAATATAATTATTGATTTTATTTGTTTGTTTGTTGTTCAAAATTTGGAAATGTAAAGTTTTATAAATTTTAGTTTTGAACTAATATTTGTTAAATTATAACTTGTTTAAACTTAATTATATCATTTTAAAGTTAAAATTTAGTTTTAATTATTGATTTTATTAGGTAATATTGTTAAAAATTATTTCTTCTTTTGTCACTTTTTGACGTCCGAATGATACGTTAAGGAATACGTTAATGATTGTCAATTTTATGATAAACATCAGAAAAAATGTAAAGTATAGAATAGAAAATTATTTTTAAAATTAAATTATCTTCATTTTATAATTAAAATATTTAAATTTATTTAATAAATTTATTTAATAATATTTTTAAATTTTATTATATTATCAAAAAATTTAAAATTTATTCAATTTAAAAAAATTGATCTTAAATTTAAAAAATTTTAAAATTAATTAAATTGAATAATTTTTATTTTATATAATACTTTAAAAATATTCTTAAATTATTTTAAACTTAATTTTTCTTAATATTATTTATATAATCTAATAAATTCATTTTAATGTTGAAATTTTTCAAAGTTAAAAAAAATTAAAAAAATTTTTTTATAATTAATATTTTAATTAATAATATAGTTATTAATATATTAGAGCATTTAATTAATAATATTTATTATTAAATTAATTGATTTTAAATTATGAAATAAAAATTTTTTTAATAAGTGAAAATTTTAAGAGGTATTTTAAGTCTGAAAAAATCTACATTTCTTATATATATTTTTAAAAATAAATGAAAAAAATTTTTTTAAAGTTTTAAAAATAGAATTTTTTAATATAAAAATTATAGATTTATTAATAAAACATTTAAATTTAAAATATTTTTAAAATATTTTTATTAAAATTATTGATTTTTAACATTTTTCAATTTTTTCATAATTTTAATAGAAAACTATCAAATAGAATGATTTTTATTAAAATATAGTATATAAATATTTTATAATATATTAAAAATTATGATTATAATTTAATAATATTATTAATGAATTAATTATATATAAAAAATTATAATCAATTTTTTAAAATTCCTGCATGGCGACCGTTAAGAACAAAAATTAAAATAACTTTATAATTAAATAATATTTGATAATTTAATCAATAAATTTAATTTTAATGTTTTAATATTTAATTAATTATTTAATTAAAATTATAAAATATTTTAAATTAATAATTTTTTTTATTAAATTATTTCAAAATCCTTAACGGTCGCCACAATATTTTAATTTATTAAAAAAAATTCTGAATTCTTAAATTTTTTTAAAATTTAATACATTATTAAATTAAATTTAATTCATATTTATTATCTTTGTATTCAAAATTTTGATTTTTTAAAATTTTGAAATATCTAAATTTATTCATAAAAAAGTGAAAATTTTTTTATACTTTAAGTTAAAAAAGTTTTAATTTATTCCTAATGTTTAAAAATATTTAATCTTTTAATAAAAATATCTTAAAAAATTCAAAATTAATTTTTATTCATTTCATGAATTTTGATTTTTTTTAAATCGTTTTACATTATAATCGTAATCATTTTGAGACTATATTATAATTTTATTGTTAATATTAATAGATGTTGGATAGTTCGGTCTGCTATGGGGGTACCTAAAAAAAGATTGGAATGCCTTGAAATCAATAAACATTAATTTTTTTCGTAATAATGATATTATTATTTATTACTTGATTGTTTATGTGTATGTTAATTCATTTTGTGGAAATTATTATTATTTTACTATGTAAAAATCATTCATTTTAAATGTCGATTTTGACATTATTATTGCTGTTAAATTTTATCTATGTGTTAGTTATTTAAGGTTGTTGTTATTAATTTTTGTTTTAATCTTTAAATTATTTCAAATTTTTCATTTGAAATGATTAGTTGAGAAAAAATTGAAAATTTGATTGAATTCATTGTTTTAACAATGTTATAAACTAGTTGTGTCTTAAATTAATACTTTAAATTAACTTTATTTTGTCAATTTAGTTCGTTTGTAATCTATTTTTGTGTCACTTTTGACATTCAAATAAGACGTTAATAATGTCAGTTTTAAATATACCTCAGAAATAATGTTTTAAAATAAAAAAGAATGTTTTAAAATCAATTTTGTTTAAAATTCTAAGTAAAAAACTTTCACTAATGTTGTTGTATTACTCAAAAATATCAAAAAATCGATTTTTATTAAAATTGAAAATTATTCAATTTTGACAAATTTTAGATTTAATGGAAGAAAAAAAACTAGGATTTTGCAAGAATATTTTGTTTACTTCGAATTTTATTGTTAAAGCAACCTATATTTTAACTAATTTTGTCAAATATAGAAATGTCAAAAAAATATTGGAAATTATTAGTTTTAATACTTAAAAACATTGTTTAATTGACTCTGTAGATTTCATTTTTCAATTTATTAGTAAATTTTCAAATTTTTATTTGGATGGAAATTCGAAGATTTTGAACTCAATAAACATTAATTTTTTTCATAATACTGATAATATTATTTATTACTTACTTGGTTTTGTGTGTATTGATTCATTTTGTGGAAATTATTATTATTTTAGTACATAAAAATCATTCATTTTAAATGTTGATTTTGACATTAATATTGTCGTTAAATTTTATCTATGTGTTAGTTATTTAAGGTTGTCGTTATTAATTTTTGTTTTAATCCTTAAATTATTTCAAATTTTTCATTTGAAATGATTAGTTGAGAAAAAAATTGAAAATTTGATTGAATTCATTGTTTTAACAATGTTATAAACTAGTTGTGTCTTAAATTAATACTTTAAATTAACTTTCTTTTGTCAATTTAGTTCGTTTGTAATCTATTTTTGTGTCACTTTTTGACATTCAAATAAGACGTTAATAATGTCAGTTTTAAATATACCTCAGAAATAATGTTTTAAAATCAAATTAATGTTTTAAAAATCAATTTTGTTCAAAATTCTAAGAAAAAAATATTCACTAATGTTGTTGTATTACTCAAAAATATCAAAATCGATTTTTTATTAAAATCTACCGATCTTCAATTACGACAAATTTTGGATTTAATGAAAGAAAAAAAACTAGGACCTTGCAAGAATATTTTGTTTACTTCGAATTTTATTGTTAAAGCAACCTATATTTTAACTAATTTTGTCAAATATAGAAATGTCAAAAAAATATTGGAAATTATTAGTTTTAATACTTAAAAACATTGTTTAATTGACTCTGTAGATTTCATTTTTCAATTTATTAGTAAATTTTCAAATTTTTATTTGGATGGAAATTCGAAGATTTTGAACTCAATAAACATTAATTTTTTTCATAATACTGATATTATTATTTCTTACTTACTTGGTTTTGTGTGTATTGATTCATTTTGTGGAAATTATTATTATTTTAGTACATAAAAATCATTCATTTTAAATGTTGATTTTGACATTAATATTGTCGTTAAATTTTATCTATGTGTTAGTTATTTAATCTTGTTGTTATTAATTTTTGTTTTAATCCTTAAATTATTTCAAATTTTTCATTTGAAATGATTAGTTGAGAAAAAATTGAAAATTTGATTGAATTCATTGTTTTAACAATGTTATAAACTAGTTGTGTCTTAAATTAATACTTTAAATTAACTTTCTTTTGTCAATTTAGTTCGTTTGTAATCTATTTTTGTGTCACTTTTTGACATTCAAATAAGACGTTAATAATGTCAGTTTTAAATATACTTCAGAAATAATGTTTTAAAATCAAAAAGAATGTTTTAAAATCAATTTTGTTCAAAATTCTAAGTAAAAAATATTCACTAATGTTGTTGTATTACTCAAAAATATCAAAAAATCAAATTTTTTTGAAAATTGCAAATTATTCAATTTTGACAAATTTTTGATTTAATGCAAGAAAAATAATTAGGATTGAGCAGGTATATTTTATTTACATGAAATTTTTGAAATTCTTGAAATAACAAGAATCGTCGAAAAATCAAAAAAATAGGGATGCTTTATTTCGAACCAGTGGCGCTGGATGTTGGATGCGACAATCCCTTCCATTGAGCTATCGGAGGAGAAATTTCCCCGAAATTTTTTTAGGTATTTAATATATAAATCAAAAAAAATTTGAAAATAAAAAAAAATTCTCAAAATGAAATTTTTCGAAAAATTTTTAGTAAAAAAAATTTTGGAAATTTTCAGTTCTTTTCCAAAATTCCAAAAAATCAAAATTTTCGAAAATTTCAAAAATTGCAAATTTCTCAATTTTGACAAATTTTTGAATTAATGCAAGAATATCAAACTGGCATTCATCAAGAAAATTTTATTTACTTCGAAATTTTTGATTTAAAGTAATTTTTGGAAATGTTGAAATTTACAAGAATTTTGAAGAAAAAAGCAGAAAAACAAGTTTAAATGACTTGTTCATGACTAGAATATTAAAAATTTCATTTTTTTGAAATTAGTCAAAAAATTGAATAATTCAAAATTTCAAGAAAAATCAAAATTTTAATAGAAGAAAGTTCATTAAAATGATAATAGATGAAATTGTTCTATTAAAGATCTGTTTAATTTCGAAAATATTAAAAAGATTTCAAAAAAAAAAAAAAAAAAATATGCGGGTGACTTATTTCGAACCGGCGGCGCTGGATGTTGGATGCAGCAATCCCTACCATTGGGCTATCGTAGGAAAAATTTCCCCAAATTTTTTTTAGCTATTTAATATATAAATCAAAAAATTTTGAAAATGAAAAAAAAGTTTCAAAATGAATTTTTTCGAAAAATTTTTAGTAAAAAAAAATTTCAATTTTTTTAATATTTTTCAAAAATTCCAAAAAATCAAAATTTTCGAAAATTGCAAAATTTTCAATTTTGACAAATTTTTGATTTGATGCAAGAATATTAAACTAGAAGTTTTAAAGAATTTTTTATTTACTGAGAATTTTTTGATTTAAAGCAAAATTTTTGAAATTGTAGAAATTTACAAGAATTTTAAAAGTTAAAAACAGAAAAACAAGTTCAAATTCCTTAATTATGATTAGAATATAGAAAATTTAAATTTTTTGAAATTAGTCAAAAATTTGAATAATTCAAAATTTCAAGAAAAATCAAAATTATAATAGAAAAAAGTTCATTAAAATTATAATAGATGAAATTGTTCTATTAAATATCTGTTTAATTTTGAAAATATTAAAAAGATTTCAACAAAAACAATGAAAATTAACATAAATTAAGTCTAAAAATAACAATTTAAAGAGTAATTATGAAGAGATATATCAAAAAAAAAAAAAAAAAAAAAAATATGAAAATTGAAATTTTCAAAAATTTTGAAATTTAATATAATAAATAATAGTAATCAACAACAATAAATGATTGTTATATTTAATAATGAATAAATTTAATTTTAAATTAAAATTTTTATAATAATCAAATTTTTTGATTTCAAAATTTTGAAGTATAACAGCAATACTATAAGGTTAAATAAAGTGAAGAAGAATTTTAAATAAAAGGAAATTAAAGAATAAAATAACGAGCGACCGTTAAGAGAATTAAAAAATAATTAATAAATAAAAAAGTTTAAAAAATAAAAATTAAAAATAAAAATTGATAGTAAATAAAATGAATAAAATAAGATATAAAATATAAATTTAAACATTAAAAAAGAATTTAAATAATTTTTCAAGTAATTAGATATCGATGGAAAAAATTAGGAAAAGAGAGAAAAATCAGGAAAAAATAAGAAATTAGAAGAGAAGTACGATTTAAAGCAATTAATTAAAGATGTTATAATATATAAAACATTTAAAAATTTTACGGTTTTTTATGACGAAAAATTGAAATTTTCTCACCAAACTGAAGGAAGATAACAAACAAGAGTATTATTAAACAATGATCAATTAAAGAAGATAAATAATTAAAGAGAGAAAGCAAAATAAAAATTTTAAGAAATACTGACACTTTTCATGTAAACCATTCAAAAAAATTCTATACTTTACTTAAGTAGAGTTCCCAAAAACTTAATTGACAGGTTTATATTTCAAGCAAAAATTAGTGCTCTTGTCTATTAAAATTTTTACCTATGAAAATGAAGTCGTTTTGCCCCTTATGAGGATAACAAGTAAAAAAATTCAGAAAAAAAATAAACTTAAAATAATTAAATAAAAATTAAATAGGAGAAACTCTATATTAATTATTCTTTATTTTTTTTCGATTAAATAATGAAGCTTTATAATTTTAGAAGTAATTTAGGTTAATAAAATTAAAATTAAACAAAATTTAGAATTTTTTAATTATTTTTATTTATAATCAGTGGTAACAAATTAAAAAAAAATTAATAAATTTTCTTTTTTTATTATACTTGGTTGATCCTGCCAAGGAAGCACACTATGGTCATAGATTAAGCCATGCAAGTGTAAGTTCAGGTAACTAAACTGCGAACAGCTCATTAACACACTTATTATCTACTTGGAAAAGATTTTTTAAAGAAATCATAAATGGATAGCAGAAGTAATTCTTGTGCTAATACATGTTTTTAAAAATTTCTTAGGAAATTAAATACAATGATAAATTTTACCTTTATATTAAGGAAATCCAATCGAATGAGTGACCTATCAGGCCAGTACTTAGGATCTTTTCCTAATTAAGCTATTACGGGTAACGGGCGGTTACCGTCGTACTGCCGGAGAAGGCGCCTGAGAGATAGCGACTATATCCACGGGTAGCAGCAGGCGCGAAACTTACCCACTCGAAATTCTCGGAGGTGGTAATGACCAGTTATAATTTTTATTTTTAATAATAAAAATTATATAGGAATATAATTTTCCATTATATTTGAACCTAGCAAGGGGCCAGTCTGGTGCCAGCAGCTGCGGTAATTCCAGCTCTGCAAGTTTGCTCCCATATTGTTGCAGTTAAAACGCTCGTAGTCTGAATTAATATTAAGTAACTTTAAAGGTTACGTTCACTGTGAACAAATCAGGACGCTTAAAGTAAGGATAAATATACTTGAATGATTTTGCGCAGTATGAAATTTTTATTTAACTTTCAGTAAAGTTAAATAAGATCAAAAGAGATTCATCGGGGATAGATCTATTTCATGGCGAACGGCGAAATGTTTTGACCCATGAGAGAGAAACTAAGGCGAAAGCATCTATCAAGTGGACTTCTATCGATCAAGGGCGAGAGTAGGAGTATCCAACCGGATCAGAGACCCGGGTAGTTCCTACCTTAAACTATGCCGACGAGGGCTTATTTTTTATTTTAGAAGTAGGACCATTAGAGAAATCAATAGTTCATGGGCTCTGGGGGAACTACGACCGCAAGGCTGAAACTTGAAGGAATTGACGGAAGGGCACACCAGGGGTGGAGCTTGTGGCTTAATTTGAATCAACACGGGGAAACTTACAGAACCAGATATTTTTAATGACTGATCAGGATAAAGTTCTTTCAGGATATAATTTTTGGTGGTGCATGGCCGTTGGTGGTGCGTGGGTTGACCTGTCTAGCGTTGATTCAGATAACGAGCGAGATTATTACCAATTAAATAATTAATAATATTTTAAATATTAATATAATTTCTAATTGGGACTCCCTGCGTCTAAGCAGGAGGAAGAGGATAGCAATAACAGGTCCGTGATGTCCTTTAGATGCTCTGGGCTGCACGCGCGCTACAATGTTAAAAACAATAAGAATAATTTAAAGCTAATTTGAAAAGATCATTTTTTAAATAAAATGAAAAGCTACTCTTATAATTTTTAACGTAGTTGGGATTGATGATTGTAATCATTATCATGAACCAGGAATCCCTTGTAAAAGTGTGTCAACAACGCACGTTGAATACGTCCCTGCCCTTTGTACACACCGCCCGTCGCTCCTACCGATTGGATGACTCGGTGAAATCATTGGATTTTTTATATAAAAAAAGAAGGTGATTAAATCACGTTATCTAGAGGAAGGAGAAGTCGTAACAAGGTAACGGTAGGTGAACCTGCCGTTGGATCAGTTTAGTAAAAAAAATTAAAAAAAAAAAAAAAAAAATAAAAAAATAATATACAAAATTAATTTTCAATCATTAATTAAACCTTAAACAACGGATGTCTTGGCTCTTTACACGAAGAAGAACATTGCATAATGTGATAAGCGACTAGATTAGCTCAATTTGTGATAAGTTCGATCTTTGAATGCATATTGCGTATTTATTAATTTATTAATAAATACATATATAATTAGTAACAAATAATAATTAATTAATCATTTTAAATAAAAAATGAGAAACTATTTTAAGCTTTTTTTAATTGTTCTAAATTATATAGGAAAACCCGCTGAACTGAAGCATCTCAATAAGCGGAGGAAAATAAACTAACTAGGATACTCTTAGTAAGTGCGACCGAAGAGAGTAAAGCTCGATAATTTAAAATCTTTTTTTTTAGATTAATGTAATTTATTAAACTTATTAATTAAAATATTAAACTATTGATTAAATACATGGCTATAAAGAGTTTAAGCCTCGTTAACATTATTTTAATTAAGCATAGGTTTAAATAAAAGAGTCGGATAGCTTGAGAATGCTATCTTAAAATAGGTAGTACATCCTATCTAAAGCTAAATATTGTAAAGAGACCGATAGTATACAAGTAGTGTGAACGAAAGATGAAAAGAACTCCTAAACGGAGAGTTAATAGCGCCTGAACTTGTTTAGGGTAAGGTATTTCATTAATACACCCGTCTTGAAACACGGATTAGGGAGTTTGACTATAATACGAGTATTTAATTATTAAAATTTAAATGCGAAAAGAAATTAACTGCTCTTTTTTTTTGGAGATGGCTATAGAGTATTATTGTCAAAACCCGAATGGAGGTGAACTATGCCTGTACAGATTGAAGTCAGGGGAAACTCTGATGGAAGATCGTCTGCGTTATTGATGTGCAAATCATTTGCTTGATATGGGTATAGGTGCGAAAGACTCATCGAACCTCCTAATAGCTGGTTTCCTCCGAATTTTCCCTAAGGATAGCTGTAATATTTATTAATAGTTAAGGAGAGTAGAGAAATGGGTAGAGGTGTAGTGGAACTCCGGTTCTGCAACTTATTTCCAAACTTCGAACCTTCTTAAAATGAATAATTTTTCTAATAGAAAATAAATCATTAAAAGAATATATATTACAAGTGGGCTCTTACCGGTAGCGGTTATGGCGAAAAGGGATGAACCTAACGTATAGATAAAGTGCCTAAATTTGCTATTAATGAAACCATTAAGAGAGTCCATGTATTTAGACAGCGGGTCGGTGCCCCTAAAAGCAGGTATCCGTTAATGAGTGTGTTAAAACTCCCCCGCCGAATACTCTGGCCTCGAAAATGAATGGCGCATATAGTAATTACTGATACTATACAAATAATTTTTAAATAATTATTTAGTAGGGGATGTGAATAACTTTAAGAATTTTTAAATGTAAATTTAAATTAAAAGTTATTTATTACAAATCCTAATTGAAGTAGCGATTATCAAGGTTAAAATCCTGGGGGCTGATGAGGTGTAGGGTATCTGGGCAACTTAAATAGACCAAGAGTTAGTCGAACCTAATTTCAATAAAGAAAGAAAGGGAATGTGAATGATATTTCATAACTAAAAATTTTTTTAATAAATAGTGGTAACACAAATTTAAAAAATTATCAATATTAATTAAATACTGTAAATAATAGGGATTTCTTTCCTATATAACTTTAATTATTTCCTAAGAATCAAATCAATTGGAGAATAGTTGAAATAATTTAGTAAAACTTAAAATTCGTTTTAAGTTACGGCTATTTAATTAATCCTTGAAAAGATAATTTTAAACTAAAAAATTTTTACTCGTACCGATAACCGCATCAGGTCTTCAAGGTAAGTAGCTTCTGGCCATTAAGTTATAATAATTTAGGGAATTCGGCCAATTCGAGCTGTAACTTCGGGATAAAGCTTGGCTCTGATGGAAATCAGAACCGATAGTTACAAGGAGAGCCCAACTGTTTAATAAAAACTTAGTATTATGTAATTACTAATAAAAGTATTAAACATAATATGAATCCTGCTCAGTGCTGTGTTTGTTAACTTGGAAAAATTCAATTAAGCGCCGGTAAATAGCTGGGGTAACTATGACTCTTATCAAGGTAGGGAGATACCTCGTCACTTAATTAGTGACCTGCATGAACGGAGCTATGAGGTTCTCACTGTCCCAAAGTATTACTTAGCGAACCAACAGTTGTGGGAACGGGCACAAATTATCCAGCGGGGAAAGAAGACCCTGTAGAGCTTCACTTTGGTCTAATTTTGTATAGTTTCGTTAGGGGTGCAGACTAGGTGGGACATTTAATAAATGGATTATGAGAAACCACTACCCTTTCTGGAATTATACTTACTTTTTAATTAAAAGGATAGAATTAGATAGAAAGTTTGGCTGGGGCGGCACACCCCCTAATTAGTCTTAGGTATGTAAGACTGGGGGTGACAGACAAGTTACCTCCGGGACAACTGGCTTGTGGCTGCTAAGAGATCAAATCAACGCAGCTTTTTGATTCTTCGATGTCGGCTCTTCCTATCCTAGTGATGTATAAGTCACTAAGGGTTGGATTGTTCACCCGTATTAGGGATCGTGAGCTGGGTTTAGACCGTCGTGAGCCAGGTTTGTTTTATCCTACTGGATATTTATATTAAGTATCATGTTAGTAGTTTGATTTAGTACGAGAGGAACTGTTGATTATGGTCTCTGGTTAAGGAATTTTAGGAAACTAAATGTTCCCAAAGCTACGCCATCTGAGATAATGGCTGAAGGCCTCTTAAGCCAGAAACTCTTCTAAAAATTGATACTTTAAAACTATTTTAAAATTATGAGATAAAATTAATATATTTTTAAATAAAAATCTCTTTAGTTTTAATGACCAAATGTAGAAGACATTTTGTCAACTAGGGTCCTGTAAGTGTAAGAGTGGCATTTAGTCACGATTCACTGAGGGTCAGCCTAAGTTGTATGGTTATTATAATGTTTTAAAAAAAGAAAAAAAATTGAATTTTTTTTTTGCTTATTTTTGTCCGACCAAATAAAAATTCAAAATATTTTGTATACTTTATTATTATAATGAATTATTCTTAATATTATTTTTTCATCAATTTTGACAGAATTCAATTGTTATTTGGTCTGAAATACAAAATAAACTATTTAAAAAGTCTAATTTTTTACATTAATGGGGTGCTGCACAGCAAAAATCATCAAAAATTTCAAAATTTTTTAAATTGCATTTTTAAACTTATTAACTAATGACATTCATGCTTTCTTATGATCATTTTGCTTAATTTTCATTTTTTTTTGAAATATTCTAATTATTAATAATTAATTCTAATTTTTAAAATTAATCATAAATTTATCTTGAATTCATGATTTTAAGTATTTTTTATTAAGATGATTTTCATCAAAAATCATTTTAAAATATTCTTTATTAAAAAAAAATTTTTGTTTTTTCATCCGACCAGATAATATTTCACATCACATGTCTCCTAACACTTTTTGTAAACTAGTTAAAAGAAATTTGAAAAATTTTCATAAAAATTTCCAATTTTTCATCAATTTTGACAGAATTCAATTGTTATTTGGTCTGAAATATCAAATAAACTATTTAAAAAGTCTTATTTTTTACATTAATGGGGTGCTGCACAGCAAAAATCATCAAAAATTTCAAAATTTCAAAAATCTAATTTTTAAACTTAATATCAGTAGTACTTCTCATGTTTTAATGATCATTTTGCTTAATTTTCAATTTTTATCGAAATATTCTAATTATTAATAATTAATTCTAATTTTTAAAATTAATCATAAATTCATCTATAAAATATGATTTTGAACAATTTTTATTAAGATGATTTTCATCAAATATCATTTTGAAATATTCTTTTTTAATTAAATAAATATTTCTTATTTAACGGTCATTCAGAAGAAAAAATTAACGGTCAATTAGAAATCAAAATTAACGGTCAATTAAAATGAAAATTAACGGTCAATTAAAATAAGAATTAACGGTCAATCAAGAAGAAATTAACGGTCAATTAAAATAAGAATTAACGGTCAATCAAAAATGTAAATTAACGGTCACTTAAACATAAAATTAACGGTCACTTAAAATAGAAGTTAACGATCATTTTAATAAGAAATTATTTGACTAAGTCTGTTCGACCGAGTAATTTTTCACATCACATTTCAATGTGTCACTTTTCGATAAACCATTGAAAAAGTCGAATCTGACACTAATTTTTCCTTTATTGTTTCTGCCTTCCTTTATTCGCATTTTTAAACTTAGAATGTTCAGTATTTATGCTCTAATATCCTAATTTCCCTTAATTTTCTATTTCTTCCTATTTCATCTAAAAAATCAAAAATTAACGGTCACCCATTAACAAATTATTTTGTTTAGGTTTGTTCGACTAGATAATATTTCACATAATATGTCTGTTTAAAATCATATCGTACTTTTTGTAAATCAGTGAAAATCCCATCGGTATTTGTTTAATGAATGTAAAAAATAAACTATTTAAAAAACAATTTCGAATTTTGCTGTGCAGGAACACAGCAAAAATCATCAAAATTTTCAAAATTTCTAAAATTGCATTTTTAAACTTAATACCTAATGGCATTCATATGTTCTTATGATTATTTTGCTTAATTTTTGATTTTTTTTCGAGATTTCTAATTATTAATAATTAATTCAAAAATTCAAAATTAATCATAAAATCATGCTTAAAATCAAATTTTTAGTATTTTTTATTAAGATGATTTTCATCAAAAATCATTTTAAAAATTTGTTTTTAATTAAAAAAAAAATATTTTATTAACGGTCATTTATTAATGAATTAACGGTCAATCAAAACCAAAAATTAACGGTCATTTTAATAAGAAATTATTTTGTTTAAGTCTGTTCGACCAGATAATATTTCACATCACATGTCAGTATCTAAACTATGCCTCACTTTTTCATAAAGTTTTCAAAAATCAATTCCTATTTGGCCAATGGATGTAAAAAATAAACTATTTAAAAACACTTTCGAATTTTGCTGTGTTCCTGCACTGCAAAAATCATCAAAATTTCCAAAAATTCAAAAATTGCATTTTTAAACTCAGTAGCTAATGGCATTGACATATTTTTATGATCATTTTACTTAGTTTTCAATTTTTAATGAGATTTTCTAATTATTAATAATTAATTCTAATTTTTAAAATTAATCATAAAATCATGTTTAAAATCAAATTTTTAGTATTTTTTATTTAGATAATATTTGATGAAAAACATTTTAAAATATTGTTCTTTATTAATAAAAAATATTTCATTAACGGTCATTTAGAATTAAAAAACGTTAATTTTTAGTAAGTTTATCTGACCAGATAATATATCAAATTATTTGTCACTTTTAATCTTGATTATTTTGAATGCTTTACGAAAAGTATGAATGATTAAAAATTTAATTTTAAAATTATCTAAATTTTTGTCAATTTTTGCCTAAATTCAATCGTTATTTGGTCTGAAATACAAAATAAACTATTTAAAAAGTCTAATTTTTTACATTATTGGGGTACTAAACAGTAAAAAAATTATAAAATTTTCGAATTTTTTGAAATTGCATTTTTAAACTTAGATTTAAAAAAATACTTCTCATGTTTTAGTGATCATTTTGCTTAATTTTTGATTTTGATTGAGATTTTCTAATTATTAATAATTAATTAAAAAAATTAAAATTAACAATAAAATCATCATTAAAATCAAATTGTAAGTATTTTTTATTTAGATAAAATTACTCAATTATTCTTTTATGATTAGATTTAAAACATGATTAATATATTAACGGTCGATTTGATTAATATACGTTTAGATTTTTGTTAACGGTCGCCACAAATCAAAACACCCATCAACTTAAATTTAAAAAAATGGAATAAAAAAAAGAATCAAAAGGTTATAATACTTCTTAAAAACACAAAATTTTGACGTAGAAATCAATAATTTTAATTTATTCAACTAATTTCAAAGATCTTCAAAAATTACTTAAAATATCCTACTAAAAATAATTAACCTTGTAATATTGGATTAAATTATCCAAATTTTTTGTAAAAAATTAAGATTAAATTACAAATGAGATTTATTCAATTTGTCAGTTTTGGTAATTATCTTAGAATTTTAATTTATAATCTTTGTATTTTTGTTAATAGATCATGATTTTAATGGTTAATAAATTAGTTTTACTTTAAATTTTCAAAATATTTACATCTTAAAAAATTTGGTAATATTTGGTTTAAAATGATTTAATAATGTTTGTAACATCTTAATATTGTGGATTTTATGTTTAATTTTTTGGATTTTTAGTTTTTAACAAATATTCAATTTTTTGTTAAGTTGAATTTCCTGATTTTATTGATATAAATATTATCTATGTATTGATTGTTTCTTTGTATTGACTTTAATTTCTTTTGTAATTCCAAATATTTTCTTTGATTTCTTTGAGTGAAAATATTCTTAAATTAACTTGAAGTTATGATATTTATAACATTTTGGCTTCATTATATCTTCGAATTGAAGCTTTAAAATTGTTATTTTATGGTTATTTTTAAAAAAAATAATCTGCAAAAATGCTCGTCACTTTGTGAAATCGGCATATTACTCACGTTTTATTCCATCTTTAGAACAAAGAAATTGTGAAAAAAAATTGATAATTTTGATTAAAATATCAATTAATAGTGTTAAATAACTATTTGGTTGATTATATTTCAATTTTTTTAATCTTAAAAAAATTCATACATTTTTGAATTTAATATTGGAATTAGGTTGTTTATAAAAAAGCTAAGTCATTTTAATAATTATTAACGTTGGTTAAATAAAATTATGATGTTTCTTATAGTTAAAATTGAGATATTGATCATCGAAAATTTAGTCAATGATTTTGTAGAAAATTGTTATTATGAATCTACTTCTTGTATATTTAAATTGGTTTAGTAAAAATTTTTTTTTTTTTTTTTTATTCATGAAATTGTCTAGATTTAGTTATTATTTAATATAAAATTAGTATTTAAAGATTGAATTCTTTAATAATTAACCTTGTATTTGTTAATATAATGATTGATTTTATTTGTTTGTTTGTTGTTCAAAATTTGGGAATTGTAAAGTTTTATAAATTTTAGTTTTGAACTAATATTTGTTAAATTATAACTTGTTTAAACTTAATTATATCATACGTTAAGGAATACGTTAATGATTGTCAATTTTATGATAAACATCAGAAAAAATGTAAAGTATAGAAAAGAAATAATTTTTAAAATTAAATTAATTTCATTTTATAATTAAAATATTTAAATTTATTTAATAAATTTATTTAATAATATTTTTAAATTTTATTATATTATCAAAAAATTTAAAATTTATTCAATTTAAAAAAATTGATCTTAAATTTAAAAAATTTTAAAATTAATTAAATTGAATAATTTTTATTTTATATAATACTTTAAAAATATTCTTAAATTATTTTAAACTTAATTTTACTTAATATTATTTATATAATCTAATAAATTCATTTTAATGTTGAAATTTTTCAAAGTTTTTGTTTTATTAAAAAAGTTTTTTTATAATTAATATTTTAATTAATAATATAGTTATTAATATATTAGAGCATTTAATTAATAATATTTATTATTAAATTAATTGATTTTAAATTATGAAATAAAAATTTTTTTAATAAGTGAAAATTTTAAGAGGTATTTTTAAAAAAAAAAAAAATCTACATTTCTTATATATATTTTTTAAAAATAAATGAAAAAAATTTTTTTAAAGTTTTTAAAAATAGAATTTTTTAATATAAAAATTATAGATTTATTAATAAAACATTTAAATTTAAAATATTTTTAAAATATTTTTATTAAAATTATTGATTTTTAACATTTTTCAATTTTTTCATAATTTTAATAGAAAATTATCAAATAGAATGATTTTATTAAAATATAGTATATAAATATTTTATAATATATTAAAAATTATGATTATAATTTAATAATATTATTAATGAATTAATTATATATAAAAAATTATAATCAATTTTTTAAAATTCCTGCATGGCGACCGTTAAGAACAAAAAATTAAAATAACTTTATAATTAAATAATATTTGATAATTTAATCAATAAATTTAATTTTAATGTTTTAATATTTAATTAATTATTTAATTAAAATTATAAAATATTTTAAATTAATAATTTTTTTTATTAAATTATTTAAAAATCCTTAACGGTCGCCACAATATTTTAATTTATTAAAAAAAATTTTGAATTCTTAAAATTTTTTAAAATTTAATACATTATTAAATTAAATTTAATTCATATTTATTATCTTTATATTCAAAATTTTGATTTTTTAAAATTTTGAAATATCTAAATTTATTCATAAAAAAAGTGAAAATTTCATTATACTTTAAGTTAAAAAAGTTTTAATTTATTCCTAATGTTTAAAAATATTTAATCTTTTAATAAAAATATCTTAAAAAATTCAAAATTAATTTTTATTCATTTCATGAATTTTGATTTTTTTTAAATCGTTTTATATTATAATCGTAATCATTTTGGCACTAAATTATAATTTTATTGTTAATAATTTTAGATGTTGGATAGTTCGGTCTGCTATGGGGGTACCTAAAAAAAGATTGGAATGCCTTGAAATCAATAAACATTAATTTTTTTCGTAATAATGATATTATTATTTATTACTTGATTGTTTATGTGTATGTTAATTCATTTTGTGGAAATTATTATTATTTTAGTACGTAAAAATTATTCATTTTAAATGTTGATTTTTGCATTAATATTGTTGTTAAATTTTATCTATGTGTTAGTTATTTAAGGTTGTCGTTATTAATTTTTGTTTTAATCCTTAAATTATTTCAAATTTTTCATTTGAAATGATTAGTTGAGAAAAAATTGAAAATTTGATTGAATTCATTGTTTTAACAATGTTATAAACTAGTTGTGTCTTAAATTAATACTTTAAATTAACTTTCTTTTGTCAATTTAGTTCGTTTGTAATCTATTTTTGTGTCACTTTTTGACATTCAAATAAGACGTTAATAATGTCAGTTTTAAATATACCTCAGAAATAATGTTTTAAAATCAAATTAATGTTTTAAAATCAATTTTGTTTAAAAAAAAAAAAAAAAAATATTCACTAATGTTGTTGTATTACTCAAACAAAAATCAAATTTTTTGAAAAATCCACCAAATATTCAGATTACGACAAATGCGAATTTAATGGAAGAAAAAAAACTAGGATTTTGCAAGAATATTTTGTTTACTTCGAATTTTATTGTTAAAGCAACCTATATTTTAACTAATTTTGTCAAATATAGAAATGTCAGAAAAATATTGGAAATTATGAGTTTTAATACTTTAAAACATTGTTTAATTGACTCTGTAGATTTCATTTTTCAATTTATTAGTAAATTTTCAAATTTTTATTTGGATGGAAATTCGAAGATTTTGAACTCAATAAACATTAATTTTTTTCATAATACTGATAATATTATTTCTTACTTACTTGGTTTTGTGTGTATTGATTCATTTTGTGGAAATTATTATTATTTTAGTACATAAAAATCATTCATTTTAAATGTTGATTTTGACATTAATATTGTCAAAATTCTAAGTAAAAAATATTCACTAATGTTGTTGTATTACTCAAAAATATCAAAAAATCAAATTTTTATTAAAATTGCAAATTATTCAATTTTGACAAATTTTGGATTTAATGAAAGAAAAAAAACTAGGATTTTGCAAGAATATTTTGTTTACTTCGAATTTTATTGTTAAAGCAACCTATATTTTAACTAATTTTGTCAAATATAGAAATGTCAAAAAAATATTGGAAATTATTAGTTTTAATACTTAAAAAACATTGTTTAATTGACTCTGTAGATTTCATTT